>NC_079155.1:139685668-139708168 GCF_947563725.1 Argiope bruennichi
GTTAGTTTTACCCTACTGATGATCGGTCGTTGCGATAGTAATCCTGCTCAGTACGAGAGGAACCGCAGGTTCGGACACTTGGTACATGTGCTTGGTCGAGTGACCAGTGGTGCGAAGCTACCATCCGTGGGATTATGACTGAACGCCTCTAAGTCAGAATCCCGTCTAGGCACTGCAACGATACCGTTCGCACCTCGCGCGTCGTGTGGCTATTTTAGCCGGAGCGTACATCCCTTTCTTAATGGTTGGGACTACTCCGGCGACGAGGCCTGTTCGATGCGGAGCATTCTTGGGGGCGTCTAGAATGTGCGTCCCCGGCTCTGGATCCTGACCCTCTGGGTGTGATGCGTGGGTGCCGAATCGTCTGTAGACGACTTAGGTACTGGTCTGGGTGTCGTAAGTAGTAGAGCAGCCACCATACTGCGATCTATTGAGACTCATCCTCTGACTGGAAGATTTGTCGGCGCCGCCGGCAAATAATTTTTTTTTTTAATAATTTTTTTACTGTCCCGTGTTCCAATTTCTTTCATGTACTTTGAAATTATTTTTTTTTAAATAATTAGTATGGTCCTGTGTTCTGAAAAATTTGACTCCTAGATCCTATTTAATGAAATAATACATATTTAATCTTTATGCTCCGAGTATTTTTTTTATAAAGTTCCTATTGTCCTGTGTTCTCGTTTCATGTATTAATCATATGTTCAATTTCTTACTATAGAGCACTTTTGTTTTGCATTAATAATTCTTATATTCTTAAAATATAAAATTTGTCCCTGAATTTATTATAAAAATGTATTAACATGTACTTCTGTTTTGTGTTACATAACCTGTACACATATAAATATCAACCATTTTAATTGAAAGTAAAAAATTTATAAATGGAAACTTCGAAAGTATAATGTGTACTATAGTAGTTAGTTAAATTCATTGTTGTCAATTAGAAGAAACAAAAAACTTTTTATTAAATGAAAAATACTGTATTCTTGTATCATTTCAAAATTTATATAAATCTTTTATTGTGAAACAATGTATAAATCATTGTCTTTCAAATAGGCCAAGCGCATTCCTCAAATAAAAGTATAAAAAACTGTATTTATTAGTACTATATGCAAGTATTATCTGTTCTGAGTATACAACTTCAATCGTAAGTAATATCCAAATAATCATTCTTTTTGCACTGAAATTTATGATTTACAAATGAAACTTATGTTTGAAATATATAGTGGCAAATTTTCTTAAATCAGCATACCAAATTTCTTAATTTTAGTTCAATGCATTAATATCATCATGATACTATACGTTAAATGCATATATATATATATTCATTCTCTCTCCTTATATGTATTTTTTAATTTATAAAATACAATCCTTATTTATATGAAAAATGATCTAGGAATATTTTCAGGAATGATTCTTTTGTATAAATAATTAAACTGTGGTTAGATAACGTGCACTTCTGTTTTATAGTAAACACTTACAAAATGTGTACAGATACTGGCCTCCACACTTCATAACAAATGCTTGTCCTCAGCTCTATATGATTTCTGGATATATAAATCAAGAATGTATATATATATATATGTATTTATGTGTATGTATGTATGTGTATATATATGTATGTATGTATATATATACATGTATGTATGTGTATATATATGTATGTATATATATGTATGTATGTATGTATGTATGTGTATATATATGTATGTATATATATGCATGTATATATATATATGTATGTATGTATATGTATGTATGTATGTATATGTATGTATATATATGCATGTAAATATATATATATATATATATATATATATATATATACATACAAAGCCCTCCTCACTTATTATAAAATCTCACTTCAATCTTAAGAACACAAAAGCATTATGTGTAAACAAACATTTTGATGCACTTCACTTACATGAATGCTTTCCCAATGTTAATTTCAGTCTGAAATAAGAATTTTGTAATACTTTTTTAAGCATTGCCGAAAAGTGTAATATTTTTAATCTCTTCATTTTCAATATACAATTGATTATGAAATTCAAGTCCTTATTTGTTTATAGAATATCTGTTCCCCCACCAAACAAATTTGTTTTTAAAAAAATCCTGTTATACAATTTTTTATCAATATTTATTTCATATCTATTCAAAAACTACAATTTCTGTAATGTATTAATGATTTAATTCAATTTTAGCTGAAATGCTACAGATACTAGCTCCATTCCTATTCGAGTGGGAATCCTTATTTCTCTGCATATTTTTCTCATGTCCACTGAAATGATTTTTTTTTAATGTGCTTATATATTAATTAAAACCATATTTGCCTGATGTGTTACTTCTTTGTATGTTGCCCAATCAGTTATTTTTCTTTCTGTTAATTCTCAGCTGTTTCATGTCCAAAGTGACATATAATCGAATTGAGAAAAATCAGTTACAGATACTTGTCTCCATTCTTTTTTAAAAATATCTAATCTTATACTTATAATATCTCTCGTTGCCAATAAATGATTTGATAGTATATACAGAAAATAAGTATTTATTACATTGGATATTTAATAATTCATTATTCACCAAATATACCTATTTTATTCTCTGGGAACGGATGTCGGTTTTATGAAATGAAACAAAATTCCTTAAAATTGTAACTATCCGCACAAGTTAGATGTAGAAATTATTTACAAAAATAGGTACAGATACTTGCCTCCCTCATTTTTATACCTTCCTCTTTAGTTAAACCCTTTATAATGTACAATAAATCCTCTAACTTTACTGATACAGATACTGGCTTCCTCACCTTCACAGAAATGTTTTTTTTTTTTAAAACAGCTCTATATTCCATACATGTAGTTGCCATGACATTTATTCCGTCAGCGATACATTTGTCTGTTGCAATAATTCAAAATTCATTTACCAAAAAAAAAAAAAAAAAAAATCACTTCTAGAAACATTTATTAAATAATGATAAACATTGTAGCTCAATTGAATGATAGCTGACATAACTTGATACGTACAGGCAGTTTATTAGTAAAGAAATGAAAAATTTATATAAAAAAAAGATTAAATTTCATTCAGCATACAAATGAGTTAATACTTTTTTTATCCTATTAGAAGAACTAACTTACCTTTTTTACGATATCCTTAACAAAAGAAATGAAATCATTTAATTGAAAATTCAATGAAGGTAACAAATGTTATTGCCGTACAACATTTTTCTTAGTAAACAGTCAGATAAACAATCGTAATTCATTCAAAACGAAAAGTAATAATGATCCGTGTGCACCTCCAAGTATTTTTCCAAACTTCTTTATAATTAAAAAAAAAAGCAGAATTTTAGTATGTTATATTAATCAGTGATCCGTTAAAACGTTTGTAATGAATCATTTTCGAATAAAATATCTTATTTCTGAGAATTGCCACCGTGCACAGTAATACAATATTCAAACATAAGATCGTGATACTTTATCCGTTGCAACGTATCAAGTGGATTGTATGCATTAAAAAATAATTGTGGAAAATGATATCCTATTTCTGAGAAACGTTTTCGGATAGGATCATAAATAATTCGGATACGAAACGTTACAATTTAAAAACAATTGCCAATACTGAAAAGTGAAAAAGTTTGAATCTGTAGAGGCTGTATTCTAGCGTCCCAGGATACTTTTCCTGTTTTTTGATTGGCAGACGATTTGCAGCTCGATTTTGCTTCAAAAGGAACTGTGACCGTGTCTGTTGAAATTCATTTCTTGAACTTCGATGGCGGTCTTTTAAACGGAATATTATTTGCAATTTTCCTTTGTGTATTTTAGAATGGTGTATATTTTATAACTCATTATTTCATTCTCGTTCCCTGCTACAGACGATAATTATCACTTCGAACAGAGGATGCAAAAGAGTTTGTTTTTCAACGGAAAGAAATGAAATGGCGTGTAACTTAATCGGTCGTTCTTTTTCAAATTTTCTGTTCCGTAGTTAGTATTTATTTTACCAGTTAAAAATAGGAAGTGTCTTTTTATCATATTGTAGTCGTCGAATTCTGTAAGTGTTCTTTTTATTTAGCAATTAGAAAACCAGAAGTGCAGTGCGGGAAAAAAAAAAAGAAAAAAAAAAAAAAACGCCAACCGGGTGCTAAATTGCGTCATTTTATTCCTTTTTCTAACGCTTCTTTTGGAATATTTTGGGTTTAACACTGTAGCATGTCAACAACTGTTTTCGACGGACATTTCTTTTGGAAGGAAAGTGATTACTGTTTTAGAATCGAAAGTGAAATGATGAATGTGAGCAATTGAGTTATATGTCAGATTATCCTACCATTGGTGTTTTGTTATGACGTGTCAAAATTGTTTTCCAAACATAATCTTGAGATGTTGTTACAAAAAACTGTAATAAAATTTATATAGTTATTTCAATTCTGCCATGTGATTCAGGAATTTTGGCTCATTCTGATATGTTGAGAAAGCAATAGAATAAAAAAATTGCAAAAGCTACTGCAGTTGGAAAATGGGTAAGTTTTTCTAAAAAAATTTTCAATGGTTTGTTTGTAGTTTGTATTAAAATCTTATAACATCATCAGTTTCTTTTATATCTGCTTTTAGTGTTTACGTTCAGATTTTTCATTATATCTGATTTTGTAATTTTGATTCCAATCACTTCAATAAACCTGTTATGTTTAATTGCGTACCAAGTTTCTCGTTAAGTAATCTCCTTGGTAGTATAGGTAGCCCTTTTTGTGACACATTAAAACTTTACTGTTTCATTTCCAAATTTTCTTCCTTTGTGTTCTTCAATTTGTGGATAAATTCCTATTCATTCTTAAATAGATTCATAATCTGCATTCACTTTGTTTTTTTAGAATTGCAAAACAATTCAGCATTCATTGAGTGGTAACGTGGATAAGTTCTTGCTATCTACAAATCTAAATAATTCTGACCAAAAAAATTTTTTCTATTAAATTACTAAAAAGTGAAGTACAGTCCTTTCAGCAAGGCGTGTTATTCGAAATTACAATTTTGTACTGATACTTTTGAAATGAATGACTATTTTTTGTTTTGTTTTGAGAGCGAGTGCTGAAATCCTTTCCAAATGATTGAAACATCTGGAATTTCATAAATTTTTGGTGCATAAAAAAATACATTTTCTTTTCAAAACTTTGTGTTTTGACCGTGAAAATAATAACACAAGCAAATAAATTTCCTTTAGTCTATATATATTAGACATCAATTTTTATTACATGTGTATTTTACACACATTCACTTCGTTACACTTTTGGCTTTCAATTTGAGTTGCATGTCTCCCCCCCCCCCCCATTGCACACTTTCACTATGTTGGTGTGGTGTGGAAGTATGCAGAGTGCAATTTTGGTTCATTTCAATATGTAATTTATGTACGTGGTGTCTTTACAATTCAATAAAGAAGAAGCATAAGTTTCAGTAATGATGCGGACAAATTTGAATTGATGTCTCTTGTTTTCGAGAATTAACTTTGGTATTGTAGTGACCGATTTTAATTGAACATTCTTTTAAGTATTTTCTAAAATAATAACCTATTTTGGTTTAGAGGGAGCCTTTTTCTGATTACAAATTTAAATGTGGTTTTTGTGCATTAAATTCTTACCCCCCCCCCCCCTATTTTTTAAAGTTTCAACTGTTTTTTTCTAGTGTTAATTTCATTGTGATGTATTAGTTCGCATCTCTTAATGTTAATTAATTTTTTTGGTTACATATATTTCTTTTAAATGAAATCAAATTGAAAAATGAACTGCTTGTTTTTGTTTTGTTTTGAGAGTGAATTCTGAATTCATTTCTGATTGCTTGAAACCTCTGATTTTTTATAAATTTTGAGTGCATGAAAAATACTTCCCCCCTCCCCCCAATTTGTGTTTTGAATGTGGAAATAATATCACGAGTAAACAACTTTTGTGAAATAAACTTTCTTTTAATTATATTTTTGGTTGTCACTCTTGCTTGCATGCATCTTTTGACCATCCCTCCCCCCCCCCCCCAATTACAATTTTGTGCTGATAGTAGTGAAATGAATTCAATTTATTTTGTTTTGTTTTCATGGAAAATGATCAAATCTTTTCTAAATGATTGAAACATCTGGAATTGCATAAAGTTGTGGTGCATAAAAAATTAATTTTGTTTTCAAAATATTGTGTGTGTGTGTATAAATATTAGACATTAATTAAAGTTGTGTGTGCATTTTACACAAATTCACCCCATTATACTTTGGCCTGCCAATTTCACTTGCATGTATATCCCCCCCCCCCTGCACATTTTCACTGTGTTGGTGTGGTGTGGAAGTATGCAGCATGCAATTTTGGTTCGTTTACATATGTAATTTATGTACAGTGTGTCTTCACAATTCACTACAGAAGTATATTATCTAAATTTCTCTATTGATTCCGACAATATTAAATTAACAGTATGCAGCATCTCCTGTTTTCGTAAATAAGTGAACGTTTTTGTTAGTATTTTATAAATTACTTACCACTTTTGTTTTTAGAGGGAGCCTTTTTGTAATTGCAAATTTAAATTTGAATTTTGTGCGTGAAATCCCCCCATCTAGTGTTCATTCCATTTCGATTTATCAGTTCACATCTTTTAATATTCGATATCATTTTATGTTGCATTTTTTTTATTTATTTTTTTTTATGAAATTTAAGATGTTTTCATTTTATCGATTCCATTCAATATGTTCCTGTGGTGTGGAAGCTGTTGTATTTCCTTTGAATTTATTTCCATATGCATTTTTCTCATCTCATACTTTTGTGTGTTCATTATATGACATGCTCAATAAATTACTATTATCATTCAGAATGTCATCCCCCCCCCCCCACACACACACAATAATTTTGTTCCTTTTAATGCTGTACAGTCCTTGCAGCAATGTGTATAATTTATAATTACAAATTAGTATTTGATTTGTTTTGAGAGTGAGTGCTCAAATCATTTCTGAATGTTTGAAACTTAAATTTTTGGTGAATAAGGAATGAGTCTTCTTTTCCAAATTTGTTCTTTTGACCGTGAAAGTTATTTAACGAGAAAACAACTTTTATGAAATCAACTTTGTTAAATTATATATTTGGTTTCTCTTTTGCTTGCATGTGTCTTTCAATCCTCACACACGCATTCACTGTGTTGGTGTGGTGTTGAAATATGCAGGATACAATTTTGGCTCATTTCCATATGTAATTCATGTGCCTTGTATTTTTATAATTTAGTAAAAAAACATGTTCCATAAATTTCTGTATTGATTCGGACAATATTGAGTTAGCAATTTATGATTTAATTACCCCTCCCCCATTGATTTTTTTTTTTTTTTTTCTTATAGTGTTTAGTGTAATATTTTAATTTATATTTTCTAAGAACTAAAGAGATAATTTTGTTTTTACAGTGAACGTTGGAATAGTTTTAAAAAAATGGTCATATAAGATTTCTTTTATTCCATTTAAAAGATGTTATTTTGTTTATTTTTAAAAAGCTTTTCTTCCTGCTGTACTATTAATTTCATGTTCATTAATTGAAGTTTAAATTTTTTTAATGTTATTGCTTTTGGTTTCATGCCTCATATATATATGCGTATGAAATTATAGATGTTTTGTTTGCAATGACTTTATCTGTATAGTGTTGGTGTGGTGTGACAGCTGTCAGAATGGCATTTGAATGCATTTTTTTATCCATTCTGCATGTTCTAGTTTGCTTTGTGTTTCTGATGTCTTAACGGATCACATTATATCAATTGATCAAGATAATATTGCTTTATTTTTTCTTTCAATCCTGTTTATATATGTGTCAGTTACTTTTTCAAAATGCATTTAATAATAGGTTAATTTGTTTTATTCTTTATTATTGTATAAGGCTAAAAATTTATTATTGTATAAAGTTAGTTACTCATTAACACGTGTTTATTCTATAGAAATATTCGTATTAGAATATTAAAGGAAAGTGACTGGTGGTTTGTTGACATTCTCTGAAACAGTGATTAACAAGTTCATGTAATACAAAAATTCACTGAAACATTTTAAATTCAGTGAAGCACATAAAAAACAATGTTTACAATTGATTTGGTTATGATTTCTTTGAAATCTTTTTCGAAAACAAATATTTTATTTTGTATTGAATAATAAATATCTTAAATTATTATTTGTTATAAAAGTTTTTTTTTTTTTTTTTTTTTCCCCTTCAATTGCATTAAACTAAGATTACCACTGCTTACTTAAATTATTATTTGTTATAAAAGTTTTTTTTTTTTTTTTTCCTTCAATTGCATTAAACTAAGATTACCACTGCTTACTTTACTAATGTCTTGATAATGTCACTTTCTTTAAATAAAAAAAAATAATGAGTATGATATATCTTATTATTATTTGGACACGCTTTGAAGAATTTTAAGCTTTGCATGGTTCATAGCATTTGTAGTTCATTCCCCCCCCCCCCCATATTCTCTGGTTGCTATAAAAACAAAAACTGTTAGTAAAATGAAACGCTTCTGCTTTCTTTCAAAATTTTTTTTTATTTTCTGGTTCTACAAATGAATTGGTAGTTCTGCTTTGAAAGTAGCAACCAGGTAAGTTGCAGAAAAGACATAAAAATGTTAATATCCTTGAAACAAAATATTGTTCAGTGTAATGTTCTTATAAGATGATTTTAAGTTTATATAGTGTTTTGTTAATCCTGCTTTGTCTATATATGAATTGCATGACCACTCCCACCTTACTTTTGTTTTGCACATAAAATTCATATTTTTAAATTTTGCTTTGTACATTTATGCAAGCTTCATCACCCAACTGCATATTTCCTTTGTGTTTTTGAAATTTATTTGGATATTGAAGTGTGAAAACCTTCATTACTTGCTTTTTGAATGTAAAATCACAGTGTGAAAGATTTGTTTATGTATGTGACATGATATCAAAATGTACTGTTTTGATGATGCTAATTTGTTTGTTTCTGTTTTGCAGAAAATTTTAACATTTATCAATATGAAATTTTATGAAAAATTAAGTGCATAATTGTTTCTTCATGTGAACTGTAGGTTTGTATCTTTTCTTTTACTTTAAATGAGTTATAATACATCTAATTGCATCTATTTAGCTAGTAAGGAATTTTGGGATTAGTAGGTCTAATGAATAACAAAATGAGTTTAAGTTTACATTTGGAGCTTATATTGTTTATGAAAGTGATAATTCTTATTTTTTATTATAAAACTGGTTATTACCCCCCCCCCCCCAATTTACATTCCTCACCTTTAAAAGTATACATTTCCTTCCAATGTATTTAATCCATTAAATGCTTGACAGTATTATATTGAATTTAATATTTTTATGGTGAAAATAATCATTTCTAAAGTTTCCCTCCTTTAAATTTAATTCATGAGTTGTGTATTGCACTTGACTGAAAATATTGAAAAAAAAAAAAAAAATTCTTATGTATAGACTTCTGTTTGACATTTTTAAAAAATTAATAATAATAAATGTTATAAGGAAAATAAAATAAAAATGTATTTGGTAAAAGAAAATCTTAAATGCATATGAAGAAAAGAGAAAAAAAAAAAGTTCCGATGAGTAACTGAAATTAAAATTCTTCTGTTTAAAATTCCTTTTCTAAAATTAAAAAAAAAAATGTAACAATCAGTTCCGATAGATAAAAAGTTTGTTGTCATTTTTCTCTTCGGGAGGGGAAGTAAATGTACAATGTTGCCATTCATGAAATGAGTTGTTATTATTGGAAACTGAATAGACACCGTAGCGGTCATGGTGAGTAAGTCATCCTACACCACTGATTGGTTCGATGGGATCCGAACATGTGATCGCAATCTTAATTATTTCTTTGCTAGGCGGTTTAATCCTGATTAACTGTTAACCGAACTGATTTCAACGGCTCTTCATTTGAATTTCATTTGTCCGTTGGTTGTCGGCGTGTGTGCTCTTCCATTGTTTGTGCTTTTCTAGAAATCTTTTTTAATTTCTAATTAATTTTTTTTTTTCTTTTGTAGATGGATGTTTTGCATATTTACTGAGCGGATTTCCTCTTCAAGAATGAGTTTTATGGATTGCGTGTGTTTCAAGATTAAAAGAGAAACTGCCGAAAAGAATGTCTTTGTGTGCGAGAGAGGTTTGAAGAAGATTTTAATTTTGTTTTCATCTGTGATGAATTCTAATTCCGAAGTGTTTGTGTATGATGATTTTTAGCAACTAGTCGAAGCTGAGTGAATTTCCCGGATGATATGTGTGAAAGTCATCCTGAGAAATATTTCTATCTGTGCTAGAAAAGTTTGAAGTTCATTCATTGACCTTCAACTTCCATATGTTGCGACTTCTTTTTTAGCACATTTTTTGATTAATTTTAACAAGAATGGAATGCTTTCACTGGTTTATCCTTCATGAGAATTGAAATTTGTGACAGTGAAATTAATTTTGCTTTAAGAAGGAACATAAAAATTGCAAGGTAAGTGTTTATTTTTTTATATGTATGTTTGTTATCTATGTTATAACTTCTGTAATATGAATTTTGAACGTAGTGATGATACATCTTAAAAACATTGGCATTTTTATTCAATATTGAAATTTATGCATCCTTTATTTTCTTAATACAAGAAAAATTTAATTATATAACCCTTCCATAATATGAATTGGAAATAAATTTCTTCTTGTAATAACTGGATGCATATTTGATTTAGTAATGAATTCACTTATACATTTCATTTTATTAATACTTAGCTTTTTTTCATTAATTGCTATTCCACTTTTGTTTCTCACGTATGATGAAGTACTTTGCTTTTGTAATCTAATTGTTCATAGATACAAGAAATCATTTTCCTTTACTATTGACTTGGTGTATATTAATATTACAATTTAGATTTAGTTTTATTTATATTGATTTTTCACTTCTTATTCTAGTATAGTGTAGTACTTTTGCTTTAGTATTACTTAATAACATACACAACCCTTTTATGTAATGAATAAGAAATCAATTTCCTTTATAAATGACTTGGTGCATGGTTAATTTTATTCAGTTATTTAATATTATTGACTGCTCAATTCATAATAAAATGCTTTGCTATAGTATAATTTTACTACAGTGTTGAAGTGATAACAATCAGTTTCAGTAATTGTTAAAGTTTATACTGTTTATTATTTAATTTTGCAACTATATTTTTATTATGTGCAGTGAATTAGTTTATTTATTAATAGTTTCATGATAATTTAACTTATTTGATTTTAGTGTAACCTAAATATATACAAAGAATTTTATTATAATCAATAATATTAAGTAAAATAGTACAGATTAATCGTGAAATTAAAAGGCTTGTTTGTTATCTTAAAGGAACAAATCATTGAGTGTTTTCTCTTCAGATAAAGGCACAAAGGTATTGGTTAGTTACAAGGTTAGAAAAAGAAAAATATATAGTATTGTAAGTTATGCATATATTCATGATTAAACTGTTTAGTTAATTGTTATTATTAGTGTATAGTTAATAATTTTTTTACTAGCAATGTATACTGTTCTCTCGATATCTCTTCTTCGCTGTACTGTGTTTAAGTAATTCAGGTTATTTATATTATAAGAGTTGTTATTAGTATTGGAAAATGATTTATTTATTGATTGAAATTATACTGACATTTCTTTTTAAAGTTGAAGATTTAAAATCTAACAATAAGACTGAATTCAGTTTCACAGTGTGCACACCCCCCCCCCCCCCTCTTTAAGAATGCCAACTTTTAATTTAAGCCTATTTATTGTAAATTAGTGAAAACAAAAATCAATTCATTGTTGTTGTTTTTTCTCCCTTCATTTAATTGTGTTTTTCCTCATTTCAAGTCTATTTAGTAGAAATTTGTTTCTGTTTTTAATTTGAATAGTATTGGATTGCTCGAATCCTGTCGAGCAGTGTCCAAGTACATATTCTTTCCATTTTTTCTTTTTATTGCACATCTTTCATGTGTAGCTGATATATTTGCTTACTAAATTTATTTCTATATAATTTGAATTAGTATATTCATTATTGTTTTTCCTATGTAAATAAATGTTGCTTCATCAGTACTGTTTTGTTTGTTTGTTTACATTTTTACACACTAACACATAACATTGTTTATATGCATTGAGCTTTGATACATAACATATATTTCATATTAATTAAGTTAATTGTTGAAAAGTAGAAGTGTTTTTAGCAAATTTAATATAAATCTTAATGTTTATGTTTTCACATATTCACTGTACCATGTCTTGATGTGTTGTTATGCATATTTCTTAAATTCCTAATGCATTTTTACATTCATATTATTTTACATATGACAGTGAACAGAAGTTTCCTTTAGAAATTAAAAAATTATCAATGAACTTATCTTCCAAGTTTCTGTGGTCTTGTTTTGGTTATGCATGTTGTCGGTTTTTACACCCAAGTGTTTAGAAAATGTGAGTTTTTCTGAATGTCTACTTTTTAAATGGTAAATAAGTTCCCAATAGTTTGCAGAATTCAATTTCATAATTGCTATCCTGTGAGAGATTTCACTGAAAAATAGTATATTGGTTAGTTTAGTTGAGTTATAAATTTTAGTCATGTATGCACATGCGGGTTGATTGTTGGCATACTGTATTACTTTCATACTATATTTATGCATTCTGTTAAGAATACTGTTTGAAATTTACACAGTTTCAGATATTTGATTCAATTTTATAAAGAAATATTAGCAGAAATGGTGTTTGTTTGGTGTTGTGTGTGGTTTTTGTACTCTGCCGGTATTGCTCGTCACTTAAGTTTTTACATGGTTTTTAAATTTTTAATGCTTGGGAATTTTTTGGAAATAATTTGCACTGTTCAATTTAATGTGTTTGATTTTGTAAGAGGTTTCATTTTGGCAAAGCAGATTATTTGGTTCACTGCACTTAATGGTTTTTGGTGGAGGCAAATCTTGAATAGCTGTTGTTGTGTTGTGATTATTTTGAATTGCATGCTGGTGATTAACTTATTGAAGATTATGTGACATTGAAGTTGATAATTTCTACGTATGAGAAGAAGTTAAATGTTTTTGTTGATTATTATTTCATTTCTGGTAGTCTTTGTTTATATAGATTTTCCATATTTGGATTACTTGGGATATTCAATTTAATTGTTTATAATGTGATTACATCATCCTAGCAAGTGTAGTTGAAGGTGAAAGAGTGTTATTATCTCATCAACAACTTTATTTTGTAAAGATGAAGTCTGAATATTGAATGGGCATTTAGGATTCCCCCCCCCCCCTTCTGATGGCAGTTATCAATGAGTGAAGGCATGTCAACTGAACTTCATATCCTATTTTTTATGAATGAAATGAAGAAATTTTGAAAAGATATCTACTTTGTTATGCTCTAACATGGAAGAAGAATGTATAGTTATATGAAGCAGTTTTATAGCAGAAAGAAGATGAAGTTTGTGTACAGTGTAAATGACAACAAAAAATCAACCTTTACTTTCAACTGAAGATAAGAGAAGACAAACTGGAACATAGATGTCACTCTTCTGAAATGATGTGTTGATCATTTTCTTCATACAAAGAGATGCTGGAAGACAACATATATGAAAGCTGTTTCAATTTTCATTCAAAGAATTTTAGTGGAAAAGACTTGTTTTGATGAAAATCCATAGGAAGCATTTCTACACTGAGTTTTCGGATAGGAGTTTGACTGATTTCACAATGTTAAATAGCATATTGTTTACTGTGTTAGGTGTTAATTCATTATTTCCATGAATAGTTAATTGTTACTATTTAAATACATGCAATTTATGAATTCTTTAGAGACTAAATGGACAGTATAGTTATGAACACTATTAAATCCATTGTTACATCAACAATGATGCCCAGTAACAATTTATGATTCTATTATTCTTAGCTAACTGTAAGCAACAGTGAATATTGTTCTTAATACTTTTCAACACATTGTTACATCAACAATATTAAAGGCAACAATGAAGAACAAATGATATATGTGAATAATAGTATTAAAATCTCTTCATTAACAAGGTGTTTTGATATTTGCTTCATTGAAGAAGGATCATAGTGAGGTAAGTGGATTTAAGTTTATGAATACTGTATTTGACACACTTGTAAACAAAAGAGTGTTTCGAAGATTCCACGACAACATTCAATTAACAGTGTCTGCTCCTTTTTTTTTTTTAGTCCAAGTATGAACTGTAATAGTTTTAAAAATAGGACTTTTATGAATATTTGGGTACACTGCATTCAATATTTTTTTTCACATTAAGGATTTTAAATGAATTTGAATATCTAATACAAACTTGCAATGTTTCTTCGTAGAACATTATTCATCCTTGCATATTCACATACCATTTTTACCAAATTAAATTGATAGCAATTAAAATATATATTAATTACACTTCTTTTCTATATAAGAAATCTGAATTTATTAGTAATTTTTTAGATTACATAACTTTTTTTATGTTTGAACTATGCTTTAGAATAGGATTTCTTCTGTCTCGTTGTACTGAAATGCAGTGTTATTGAATTTTAGACAAAATTTCATAAATATTTTCATAAAAAGTGTTTTAATTTGAAACACACATGCTTTGAAGGAGGATAATAATGATGTTAATGGTTAGAAAAGTTATCATTTTCACATTTGTGAGTAGAGAATTGTTACGAGGATTCCTCGGTGACATTCAAGTTGCAGTGTGCACTACTTATATTTTTAAAAAAATGTAGATATAGTACATCAGAAAATGAATTTTCATTGATAATAAGAGTTTTACTACATTCCTAATTTTATTAACATTATGGATAAGGTAATTTAGTTATTTTCATACAAACATGTCATGTTTCAACACAGAATATTCTTCATCGTTACATATACACAGATCATTTTCACCAGATTTAAGAACTACCAATGAAAAAAACGCATTACATTTAATTTATGACTTTTTAAAGATAGTGAATTTAATAGTAATTTGAAGTTAATGTATCTTGTTATGTTTAATGCTTTTTAATAATAATGTTAATAGTGCACATGCATTATGTTTGAAAATGGAATTGACTTTATTGTACTCAACTGTGCATTCATTGAATTTCAGACAAATATTAACACAGAAAATGTTTAAATCTGAAACAATGTATCATTGAAATGGTTATTATAATGTTTGTGTACATGTCAGGGTTAATATAAGTTAGTTTGATCTCAATGGTTTGTGCCTGAAATGGTGAAGGAAAGATATACCATTCAATATATAATTATATAACTGTATTTATACATTTATTTTTATAATATAAAAACTTGTATGTGTTCTTTTCTCAATAACAAGTACATTTGACATTATTTAATTGTTATTTACAAGAATAAACCTTACAAGTAACTGATAGTTTAATGCGTAAGCTTGTTTCGACAAACAGTATTTACTGAATTATTGAAAATCGTAACCTAGCACATTAGAAACATTTCACACATCATTAACATAAAGAAATGACAATTTCTATGTTTGTTAATGTTTTGCATTAATTAAAGAATTATCATTTTACATGCAGCTTTATATGTGGTATGCACTTACATGTTTAGCATTCAGATGGTTGTTACAATGTTTGTGTACACATAAGAGACAATTTATGTCTTTTTGATATCAATGATATGTGACAGAAATGATATTGGAAATATAAACCACTCAGCATGTAACTGT
Organism: Argiope bruennichi; assembly: GCF_947563725.1. NCBI lineage: Eukaryota > Metazoa > Arthropoda > Arachnida > Araneae > Araneidae > Argiope > Argiope bruennichi. Next base: position 139,701,332 of record NC_079155.1, read on the forward strand.
CTTACACATTAACCTTTTTAATATTTAAACATGTAAGATGTCTTTCCTAAATAACAAGTACATTTGACACTTTTTGAGTATTCTTTACATTAATAAAACTTACAAGTAACTGACATAGTTTAATGTGGATGTTTGTTTCGACAAACAGAATTAACTGAAATGTTGAAAATAATAGCTTAGTGTTTGTACTTAGCACATTATTCTAACAATGTTTACATTTAAAAAAAAGAAGATGACAATTACAATGTTTTACAGAATAATCATTTTATATGCAACTTCATATATAAGTTATATGCACTTGTATGTTTATAGTTAACAGTTTATAAGTATTTTATTGCATTTCACATAACACTAAATGTAAAAATGGGTAAATTTCATATAGATTAAAGAACATGCTAACTTAAACATTTGATGAAACATGAGAAGCAATTAATGTATTCTTATTGTAAACACTGTATGAAGAAAGAAGAACCTTGCAGACATATTGCAGTTGTAAAAAACACTCTTAATAACTTCTTTGAATTCACTGAATAACTTCATTGAATGTTCAAACTTTGTGCCTGTATTTAACACAATGTAAGTAATTTGTAATGTTCCATTTGATACAGTGTTTACATGTATAATGAATGAAACATTTCACATGAACAAAAGAATGCATTACAACATCTAGAGTGTACAATTGTTCAGTAATGTAAAATTACACACAGGTTGGGCTTTTATACAAACATATTCATATAACTTGTTTCAACATGTAATAATCACTTGCATATTGCAGCTTCAAACTATATTACAGTGCATTTTACATGACATTGAACTTTAAAAACAACTTGTAACATGTAGAAACATTTCTCATTAAGTAAATAAGAAGCTGAACATATTAATATAGATACTGGATGAAACATTTGAAGAAATCTATGTATTCATTCATTGTAAATATTGTATAAAGGAGATATACTTTAATTAGAATTGGAAATAACAATCTTAATAATGTATGCCTCTATTTAACACAATATAAGTATGACATTACACTTCACATAATGTTTATATGAATAAATACATATAAATTTTACATTAATATTAGATAGAGGTTAAAATTTCAGTGTAAGGTAAAATGACACATGTACTTTATAGTAAGCATTCTTCATATAAGTATTATCTATTTACATAATCTGTTTGAACAAGTAATAAACACCTATGAGTAGAATCCACAAACTATATGTTTGTATTTAACATGAAATAAGTATGTCAGTCACATTTTAAACAAGATTAAACATAAACAACAGGAAATAGGAGAAAGGTATTGCATTTCACACTGTATTACAAGTAAACAATGTTAACATTTTGCACAGTTTGAAGATGAAGCTTAGTTAAGATGAAACATTCTTTGAATGTAAATGTTGTTTGAAGAAATAGGAACCCACGCATAAATTATAGTTGTACAAAGGACTCTAAATCATTTATGTATTGGATGTACAAGCTTTATGCCTGTATTAAACAGAATATAACATAAAATTAAACATTAACAAGAGAATGCTGTACATGAAAACAACATTAATATTAGAAAATGGTTACATTTACAGTGAAAGTAAACAATATACATTCATTACATTACAGCCAACTTGTTTGAACAAGTAATATGCATCTATAAATTGTATTTACCTGAAGATGAAGATTTCCTTACATTATAAACAACATTTAATAATTAGAACAACCTGTTATATGATGAAACATTTCACACTGATTAAAGATGAAGCTTACAGACATACTGAGTATAATCATATAGATTCTTGATGAAATATTTGAAGAAATGTATGCATTCTTTGATTGTAAATAGTACATAAAGAATCTGCACACAAAATATAGGTGGTAATAACATTTTTATGCAGAAATTTGTTGAATTTACAAACCATATCTTTGCAAAGTAACATTACACATTCATTTAAGACTTGAGCTTTCTTTATACAACTGTTACCTCTTCATATCACTTCTTTCCACAAGTAATAAGCACTAATGTTTTGAATATCTAAATTGTATGTTTTAATTTTACATAATATAATGATTTCTTTTCATTTCACACAACACGAATTATGAAAACAACTTGCAGTATGAGTAAACATTTCACAAGTGACTAACCATGAAGCTAAATGTCAAATAAATGAACAATATAATTGATACTAGATGAAACATGAAGGAAGATGAATGTTTATCACTATACACAAAAAATGCAGTAAGAAATCATACTCTTATGCATTAGTAAGTTGAATATACAAGCCATATATTTGTATTTATCAGAGTATAAGAATATCTTTACATTTAACACAATTTTTACATGAATGTAAGTTTACAATATCATGAAATTTTTTGCATTAGTGAAAGATTCAGCGCAGTAATTAACTGAATGAAAACATTCATTCACAAATGATTGATATTGAATGTTACATGAAGGAATACATTTATATTAAAGCTTGCACTCAATTATATATTCAATTTAACATATTAACAGACAGTATTTGTACTTAACTCAGTATTTACAGTAGAAATTGTTAGAATTTGAAAGACATTTCATTTTTTACACTGCTTAAAGAATTTAGAAGATACATTACACATTGTATTAAGGAAACTAAACAACTTGTGCATTCATTAACACAATTTGACCTACTTTGAAGTTCATATGAAGTATACAAGAACATTTACAGCTTTTACTTCACTAATTTGACATTCTTTACACCAAATTTAGTTGTAAATAAGAATTACTTCAAAGAACACTTGAATTCTTTCTTCGAATGCATATAAATATGAACTTTACCAGACATTTATCTTAATTTACTAGAATTTAAGTGCTTGACCTACTTTTAGGTTTGAATCAAGTATTTAACAACATTTGAAGGTTTTATTTCATTATTTTTATAATATTTACACCAAATTGAGTTCTAAATAAGAATACATTCTGCAAATACAGGTATTTAACTTAATTTCAGCGTATTTAAAGCTCTATAAATTTGTATTTGAGTGAATTAACATGTTACTTGACATTTTAAATTCAGAAACAATTTCATAAATATCAACATTTTAATAAAAATTCACAAAAAGTAATTAAAGAAAAGTCAAAATGTAAACATTTTAAGGAAAAACAGAGATGCGCGATTTTCGGCAAAGTCCTAATAGGAGCACGCGATAAGGTGAAATTTTCTACTAAGTCCGACGATGTGAGAAGTCGCGTTTTTCAGCAAAGTCCAAATCAGAACGCGCGATAAGGTGATAGTCGCTTCGCGAGTTTTCCGTCAAAGTCCGACGATGTGAGATTTTCTGCAAAGTCCGATACCGGAGCACGAGAAAGTGAGAAGTCGCTACCCGAGATTTCCTTCTAAATGCAAATAGGGGAGAAGTCGCGATTTTCTTCAAAGTCCAATCACCGAGAAGAGCGCTAAATACTACGTCGCACTAGTTTGGCGAAACGGGTTGCCAGTGCACAATTTTTATTATTTTCGCCCGCGGCGGCTTCTTCCGGTCGCCTGGTGGCTGGGCGAAGCGCGCGCCACTCGCGATCACGAGCGGAACATAAGGGATCGTCCGTAGCCCTATATGAGTAGCAGGTGACTGCTGGAAACAGTGGTCGATCGCGAGACAGAATGCGTTTTAAAAACGCGTCGTAATCTCGCGTACCTGTCTTGGGTCTCGGCAACGGGATTGGGTTGTTAGTACCGGTTGGCTACCTCCGGGAAAGCGGTCCTCTAACGTTGACGGTGGGTCTGTCGTGCCCGATCGGATCGGTTCTCGGTTCTTTATGGGTCGGTCGGACGCTGCCTCCGGGATAGAGGGTGTTATTCTTCTGCTACGAAGGCTGCGATCGGCGGGGAGGTATTCTCCGTCTTTCTGGCCGCTTCCAAACTATCTCAGCCTCTCTGCGAGCGGCTCGGCCCCCGTGCCGTTGACGCGACGAGCAGAACCGTACTTAAAGGAATTGATTGGTTTTCTGCATCTGTGTCCAGCGCACATATCTTCTCGATGCCTCCGCACTCGCCCCGCGGCGTTGAAGCCGTCGGGGAAGTCGTGAGACTATAGAACCTCTGTAGATTGCACGGGGAATACCTACACAAAAAGCGAGATTGACTGAGGGATCCTCCGTAGTCGAGGCGTCCCCCGCGACTGAAAATGTCGCGACTCGTGAAATGTAAGGATTCGGAGTGCATTTTCCGAACGTTCGTATGAACGATGGAAGTTACCTGGTTGATCCTGCCAGTAGTCATATGCTTGTCTCAAAGATTAAGCCATGCATGTCTAAGTACATGCCGTATTAAGGCGAAACCGCGAATGGCTCATTAAATCAGTTATGGTTCCTTGGATCGTACCTTACTACTTGGATAACTGTGGCAATTCTAGAGCTAATACATGCAGCAGAGCTCCGACCTTCGGGAACGAGCGCTTTTATTAGACCAAAACCAATCGGGCCTCGTGTCCGTCTCTTGTGGTGACTCTGTATAACTTTGGGCTGATCGCACGGGCTCGTCCCGGCGACGTATCTTTCAAGTGTCTGCCTTATCAACTGTAGATGGTAGGTTACGCGCCTACCATGGTCGTAACGGGTGACGGGGAATCAGGGTTCGATTCCGGAGAGGGAGCCTGAGAAACGGCTACCACATCCAAGGAAGGCAGCAGGCGCGCAAATTACCCACTCCCAGCACGGGGAGGTAGTGACGAAAAATAACAATACGGGACTCTTTTGAGACCCCGTAATTGGAATGAGTACACTCTAAATCCTTTAACGAGGATCCATTGGAGAGCAAGTCTGGTGCCAGCAGTCGCGGTAATTCCAGCTCCAATAGCGTATATTAAAGTTGTTGCGGTTAAAAAGCTCGTAGTTGGATCTCAGCTCCGGCCGGACGGTCCGCCTACCGGTGGTTACTGTTCGCTGCCGAGCGTTCAGGGGGCTTCTGTCTATGATCTTCACCGGTTGTGGGCGGAGACCCTCACGTTTACTTTGAAAAAATTAGAGTGCTCAAAGCAGGCGCGACGCCTGAATAATTGTGCATGGAATAATGGAATAGGACCTCGGTTCTATTTTGTTGGTTTTCGGAACACGAGGTAATGATTAAGAGGGACAGACGGGGGCATTCGTATTGCGACGCTAGAGGTGAAATTCTTGGACCGTCGCAAGACGAACTACTGCGAAAGCATTTGCCAAGAATGTTTCCATTAATCAAGAACGAAAGTTAGAGGTTCGAAGGCGATCAGATACCGCCCTAGTTCTAACCATAAACGATGCCAGCCAGCGATCCGGCTGTGTTCCTCAAATGACACGCCGGGCAGCTTCCGGGAAACCAAAGCTTTTGGGTTCCGGGGGAAGTATGGTTGCAAAGCTGAAACTTAAAGGAATTGACGGAAGGGCACCACCAGAAATGGAGCCTGCGGCTTAATTTGACTCAACACGGGAAAACTTACCCGGCCCGGACACAGGAAGGATTGACAGATTAAGAGCTCTTTCTTGATTCTGTGGGTGGTGGTGCATGGCCGTTCTTAGTTGGTGGGGCGACTTGTCTGGTTAATTCCGATAACGAACGAGACTCTAGCCTACTAAATAGACGTTCCCATCCTCTTGTAGTGGGACGTTCTTCTTAGAGGGACAAGCGGCGTTTAGCCGCACGAGACAGAGCAATAACAGGTCTGGGATGCCCTTAGATGTCCGGGGCCGCACGCGCGCTACATTGAAGGAATCAGCGTGTGCTTTCCCTGTCCGAAAGGACTGGGTAACCCGTTGAACCTCCTTCGTGCTGGGGATTGGAAAGTGTAATTGATTCCATGAACGAGGAATTCCCAGTAAGCACGAGTCATCAGCTCGTGTTGATTACGTCCCTGCCCTTTGTCCACACCGCCCGTCGCTACTACCGATTGAATGATTTAGTGAGGTCTTCGGACTGGCGCTCGGATTGGCCTTTTGGTCGAGCCGGTGTGCCGGAAAGATGACCAAACTTGATCATTTAGAGGAAGTAAAAGTCGTAACAAGGTTTTCGTAGGTGAACCTGCGAAAGGATCATTAATTATAAACTATTATGTTTAAACGAGGAGCTTTTTTAAGTTCCTTGCCGGTACTGGTTCCCACGCGACTCGGGGAACGAAGTACCCAAATTCGAATCTATGATGCCTACTATGGGTGTGCCTGTTCTATCCCCGGCCCTCGACTTGGGCAAGAGGGGGGTCCTAGTTAACTAGGGCTAGGCTTGAAGAGATGTGCCTGTGTGCACACCGCCCCGTGGCATCGCTTCCCTATATGGGGAGTGTATTGAAATAATACTCGAACGCACTAACGACCTTTCGGAAACGATTGGCCAAAAATAAGAAGTACAACTCTGAGCAGTGGATCACTCGGCTCACGGGTCGATGAAGAACGCAGCCAGCTGCGAGATTTGGTGTGAATTGCAGGACACATTGAGCACTGATTTTTCGAACGCACATTGCGGCCTCGGGTCCTGCCCGGGGCCTCGCCTGTCTGAGGGTCGGATAAGACTTGCAAAGGATAATACTTTTTATCCAATTGGCCGTGTCGGGTTTTATAAACTCGTCGGCTCAAGTATTATTAGGATCCTCCCCGGTCGAGAAAGCATAGCCCTCGTGCATGCTCGTCGCTCGGAGAAGACGGACCACGTTTCTCCTCGAAGACGAGACGGCTTAATGCTTATAAGTGACTAATAAAGGGGTTTTGCAGTCCTACTAGGCTTTTAAGCTTAGATAATCTTTTTATAACGACCTCAGATCAGACGAGATGACCCGCTGAATTTAAGCATATAAATAAGCGGAGGAAAAGAAACCAACAGGGATTCCCTGAGTAACGGCGAGCGAAAA
>NC_079155.1:139710668-139718168 GCF_947563725.1 Argiope bruennichi
AGTGCCCTCCTCGCCACAGCCGCAGGTGCTGCTGTCTCGTAGGTGAAATCGGTGAAGGTAGGCAGGGAAGGGACCATGCCCTGTTACAAACATGATCTCCTCCCTTCTCCATCCGGTTTCAGTGGTTTTGACCTTAGGAAGGATCGTGTAGGTGGACCTTCCTGTTTCTCCTGCGTTCCACTCTTCTTGCCATCTTTTGACCATTATTCTGTGCAGTTGTTTTTTAAGTTGATTCCTGGGGAGCGGGATGTCAATTGGGGTTCCTTCTGCTGTTGCTTTTTTTGCCAGTTCATCTGCTAGCTCGTTGCCTGCGTTTGCGGCGTGGGCTTTGACCCAGCCTAATTTGATGTGGTTGGTTTTGAGGAGGTCTTCTTGGATGTCTTGGGCTATTGTACTATTGGTTTTGATGGTTTTAATTGAATGGAGGCTTGACTCACTGTCTGTCCAAATTTTTGTTGGTTTATTTTGTTGTTTGGCCCAGCGACATGCTTCCTTGATGGCGGTTAACTCTGCCTGGAAGACTGAGTTTTCCTTCTTCAGCTTCCCCATCCATTCATTTTGGACTTCCTCTTTGGCTATTACGCAGAAGGCGCATCCTGTTAGGTCATTGAGGTGCGAGCCATCCGTGAATATGTTGATTTCTTCCTGTGGTGAGAATGTCTTGGCTGTTGAGACTTTCTCCTCCACGTGGAAGTCAGCTGGGTGGAATTTTGCTGAGGATGGCTTTCCTTCGTAGTCGGAGGGTTTGAATGAATTCCCGTCTATGGAGACTTCTTTTTTAAGCCTTGTTAATTTTATGTAGGCCGCTTCCAGTTCGGCTTTTAGGTACAGCGGAAGGGATCCCTCTATAACCTGGAGTGCAGCTGTTGGAGTTGTAGAGTAGGCGCTGCTGATGTTCAACAGGAACTTCCTGTGTATGGAGTTCAGGGCTCGTTTTTGCCTTGCGGTGAGGGAGGCTGCCCATGCTACCGAGCCATGCAGGATCATTTTCTCTGCGATGGTTTTGTAGAGAATTCTCCTGTGGTCTTTTTTGAGGCCCCAGTTGGATCCGGCGACCCTTCCAATCTTTTGTATGAGGTTGGATGACCTTGTCTTTATGTGCTGGAGATGGTCTGCCCAGTTAAGTTTTGAATCTATATGGACTCCTAGGTACTTGATTGAATTTTTCCTTTTTATTGTTGTTCCTTGCCATTTTATTCTTGGTCCGTTGGCCAGTTTGCTTATTAAAATGTAGTTTGTTTTTTCTATTGAGATATTTAATTTGTGATTGTTGAGCCATGCCTGGAAGGTTTCTAGGGCTTGGTCTGTTGTTTCTTTTAGTTTCTTTCCGGTGGGTTCGCTTATTATAAAGACAAAGTCATCCGCGAAGGCTTGGAGATGCACATTTGGACTCCAGGTAGTAGAGAGGATCTCGTTGGCGACTAGGTTCCAGAGTATCGGGCCTGTGCAAGAGCCTTGTGCGCAGCCTTTACTCTGGTCCCATTCAACTGTTCCTTGGGGGGTTTCGAGGCATACTTTCCTGTCTGTTAGTATGTCCTTGAGGGTTTCGGTTACGTTTGATGGATGGTCTATTTTGTCGATGCTATTTCTGATGGAGTTATATTGCAGGTTGTCGAAGGCGCCTTGGATATCTATGGAGAGGGCTATTGTATGGTTCTTTCTGAGCTTGGAGTCTGTGATCTTTTGGATTAGGTGGCTTATCGCGTGGTCTGTCGATTTGCCTTCCCTAAATCCGAACTGGTTGTGGTGGAGGTAGTTTAGTCTATTGAGCTTGTGGTTGAGTCTTCCGAGTAGGAGTTTTTCAAGTGTTTTCCCTATTGTAGATAGCAGGGTTACTGGCCTGTAGGAATTTGCTTTTTGGGGGTCTTTGCCTGTTTTATGAAAGAGGACTATATTGCCTTTTTTTAGGGATGATGGGAAGCAGTGAAGAGAGAGGCATTTATTGTAGAGGGAGTGGAGAGTATCTGGGAATCTTGAGTTTATTTCCTTGAGTATGATGTAATCTATTGAATCTGGGCCTGGTGCTTTCTTTGTTGGGGCTTGTTTGAGGACTCTTTTAATTTCTTGCTTGGTGAATGGTTTTTCTATTGTGGGGTTTAGTGGAGAGCTATGGTTGTTGATGTTGGAGGAGTCTTGGGGGTAAAGTTCTTTCAGGATGTTCAGAGCAAAATCTTTGATGTCTCCTTCCATTGGGGCTTCCAGTTGTCGGAACAGGTCAGAGGGAGGGTTTTTATCCTTCACCACTGTTTTGTAGGGGAGGCCATATGGATCTATTGTTTTGGTGCAGAGATTTCTGAACGATTTTCTTTTTGCCTTCTTTGATTCTCTCTTCATTTCCGCTTGTTTTTTGGAGAGGATTGTTTGATATTTTACTTTTTCGGATGTTGTGGACTTGCGGACTCTTCTTTTTAGCGCCTGAATTTCCTTCTTCCGCAGCTGGAGGTCCTGGTTCCACCAGTTGTTGTTTGGTGTGCCTTTTACCTTTTTGGTTTTGTACGTGATTTTGCAGGCGTTGAAGATGGTTGATTGAAGGGCTATTGTGGCTTCCTGAAGCGAAGTTTTATTTTGGCTCTCTTCTATTATTCTGTTTATTTCAGGCAAGGTTTGGGCCAGGGAGTCGAGCATTTTCTTGTGTCCCCCGTAGGCTGTTTTGAAACGGATGTATTGGTGCTGGATTGGGGAGGTTTCAATATCTATTATTATGTATTTGTGGTCGCTGTGGGAATAAAATTCCGACACCGACCACTTGGTGGAGTTTGCCATGTCTGTGCCTTTTGTGATGGTGAGATCTGGCCAGCCTTTAGAGAAGTTGTGCTCGAATGTTGGAAGTGAGTTTGCGTCGTTCTGAAGGAACAGGTCCTTTGCCAATAGAAAATCCTCTACCTGTGAGCCCCTGGTATCTTCGTTTGAGTATCCCCACAGCCTATTATGTGCGTTCCAGTCTGCCCCAATTATTATTTTTTCTTCTTTCAATTCATCTATTATTTTATCTATTTCAATTATTGCTTCTTGGATGTTTTCATTTGGAGAGGAGTAGGTGGATATTATATTTAAAGGGCCTTTGTTGGTTTGGATTTTAATTGCTGTGCTATTTTCTTGAGTGGAAAGGAAGACTGGTTTAGAGCAGGTAGGTAGGATGATTATTCCCGCTTTCAGGTTCTTGGAGGTATAATGTTTCCAGGACCGTGGGATTCCAGAGATTTTGCCTTCTAGGGTGTAGGGTTCTTGGGCTATTATGATTTTGGGGTTAAATTTGGAAGCGGCTTCTAATAGAGCTGAGGTTGCTATCTCCGATCTCCTTAGGTTGATTTGGAGTAATCGGAGGGTATTGGCTGGTGGGCTGGCTGTGTTGATTTGTTGGGTTGTTGAGAGGATGGATGTGGGGTTTGGGGGACCTTTATCCATCAGTAATCCCTTGATTTTTTGTACAGAGCTACCTCTCCCTTGAAGCAGGAGCAGCTCTGGTTGTCTGTACGGTGGTTGATGGGGTACCTGGTTCCATGTAGTTGGTTGTGCATGGCGCAGTTGATGCAGACAACTTGTGGGGATCTGCATCTCCTGGTTTCGTGGTTGCCAGCGCAACTTCCGCAGACTGGTCGGTTCTTGGGGCAATCTTTGGCTAGGTGGCGGAAGCCTTGGCATTTATTACACCTCTTGATGTGGAAGAATTCCCTTACCTGGTACATGGACCAGTTAATGGGAATCTTCCCTAGCTTTTTGATCTTGTGGAAGCTGTCGCTGGGGGCCTCCATAACCCAGTGCGCTGTCCCTGGTTGCCTTCCTGTCAGCTTGAATCTCAGCTTGAGGTCGTCCGAGATTCCTGCTCTTGATCTTAAGGCCTCGTTTATTTCATCTATTGATATATCCTCCGGCAGGTTGTACAGTATGATGCTCGGGTGCCTTTTCGCTGGTTGTTTAGTTTGGATGGTATCTTTGAGGGATGCGGAGTTTTTTATGGTGGACTCTAACCTTGTGACGTCCTCGCTGTTCTCGCATACTATTGCTACTCCGTTTTTGATGTTGCGCACGTCCTTGATTTTGATTCCCGGGTGCGCAACTTCTTTTTTCAGGAGTTCCTTTATTTCCCCTGGTCCCCTGGACGACTCGCTGGGGTAGATCAGGAGGGCCTGTGGCTTTTTTGGAGCTGGCTTTCTCATGATTGCCGCGTATGTGGATTTATTTGGTTGCTGCGATGGGGTATTATTGTGGTTTTCTGGGAAGTCTGCTATATCCATGCTTGTCCCAGTTTCCTTGGTGTCTTTTTTCTTGTTTGGGCTGGTTTCCTGCGGCCTTGCCTCCAAGGACTCAATTTTGAACTCCAGGTTGTCCAGGAGCTTGTTTGCTTTGCAGGCTATATCTGATTTCAGATATGCCCTGTATTTGGGTTTGCCCTGGGTGTTGTTCGTCGTGGTTCCTCCGTTTATGATGTTGCGGAGTTTCTGTATCAGTTGTGCTGTGGTCTCCGCTTCTAGTTGTGTCCCGTTGGACGTCATGGAGGTGATGGATGAGGAGTTGGAGATGGTGGAAGATGAGGAAGTTCTTCTTTGCCTTGCTGGCTTGTGATCATTCTCTAGGAGTGAAACAATGTCTTTCACCTTTGGAGATTGTTGGGAGAGGTCTTGGTGTGTTCTCTTGTCCATTTTGGTTTTCCACTTGCTGGATTTCGGTTGGTCTTTCCCGTGCTAAAATTAACCTATAAAGAGAAACGGCAATGGCGGCTGGGGATCGTGCTCCCACAATGGACTGTGCTGAGTCCTGCGTACTAGGGTCCCGCATTTCCCCCTACTCCTGGTGCTTCGAACCTTCATTATTATTGTTGTTAGAGTCAGTTATTGTGGAGTGATGAGTGCGGTTCGAGATGATTTAGAGTTCGAATGAGTTTAAAATTTGAGTTGGAGAGTTGAGCTTATGTAGATGCGAAGAGAGAGGGAGAAAGAAGAGAGAGAAAAAAAAAAAAAAAAAAAAAAAAAAAAAAAAAAATGAATTTAAAGTTATGTTGGTACAACTGGCGGGGGTGGGGGGGAAGGGGCGCTACTTGTGAGTTTAAGTTTAAAATTTGAGTTAAATCGGTTGATTAGCGGCTGAGTAGCTGTACTTGGAGGGGGATGACATCATCCACCATGTTTTGGGGCGGCCTTTTATATGAAAGTTGGAAGAAGAGTTAGCATACTAGAGTTGCTCGTTTGATTTTTCGGGTTGGGGGGGTCGTTAGGGGGTTTACATAATATATTAAAGTTTGAGAGATTTAAGTTAATAATTTAGGGGGGCTAAGTTTTTGTTCTGGGTTGTCTACTAGAGCCAGGAGCGCGATTACTAAGTTAATTTAGAGCTGGGTTATTGGATTTGGCAGTGGTGAGCGTCTTCCACTATGTTATTGGGCGGCCTTTTATATTAAAACTTGAAAAAAAAAAAAAAAAAAAAAAAAAAAAAAAAAAAAAAAAATTAAAAGACCAGAGCTATTGATTTGATTTTTCGGGTTGGGGGGGTCATTAGGGGGTTTACATAATATATTAAAGTTTGAGAGATTTAAGTTAATAATTTAGGGGGGCTAAGTTTTTGTTCTGGGTAGTCTACTAGAGCCAGGAGCGCGATTACTAAGTTAATTTAGAGCTGGGTTATTGGATTTGGCAGTGGTGAGCATCATCCACTATGTTATTGGGCGGCCTTTTATATTAAAAGTTGAATAAAAATTAAAATACCAGAGCTATTGATTTGATTTTTCGGGTTGGGGGGGTCATTAGGGTGTTTACATAATATATTAAAGTTTGAGAGATTTGAGTTAATAATTTAGGGGGGCTAAGTTTTTGTTCTGGGTTGTCTACTAGAGCCAGGAGCGCGATTACTAAGTTAATTTAGAGCTGGGTTATTGGATTTGGCAGTGGTGAGCATCATCCACTATGTTATTGGGCGGCCTTTTATATTAAAAGTTGAATAAAAATTAAAATACCAGAGCTATTGATTTGATTTTTCGGGTTGGGGGGGTCATTAGGGGGTTTACATAATATATTAAAGTTTGAGAGATTTAAGTTAATAATTTAGGGGGGCTAAGTTTTTGTTCTGGGTTGTCTACTAGAGCCAGGAGCGCGATTACTAAGTTAATTTAGAGCTGGGTTATTGGATTTGGCAGTGGTGAGCATCATCCACTATGTTATTGGGCGGCCTTTTATATTAAAAGTTGAATAAAAATTAAAATACCAGAGCTATTGATTTGATTTTTCGGGTTGGGGGGGTCATTAGGGGGTTTACATAATATATTAAAGTTTGAGAGATTTAAGTTAATAATTTAGGGGGGCTAAGTTTTTGTTCTGGGTTGTCTACTAGAGCCAGGAGCGCGATTACTAAGTTAATTTAGAGCTGGGTTATTGGATTTGGCAGTGGTGAGCATCATCCACTATGTTATTGGGCGGCCTTTTATATTAAAAGTTGAATAAAAATTAAAATACCAGAGCTATTGATTTGATTTTTCGGGTTGGGGGGGTCATTAGGGGGTTTACATAATATATTAAAGTTTGAGAGATTTAAGTTAATAATTTAGGGGGGCTAAGTTTTTGTTCTGGGTTGTCTACTAGAGCCAGGAGCGCGATTACTAAGTTAATTTAGAGCTGGGTTATTGGATTTGGCAGTGGTGAGCATCATCCACTATGTTATTGGGCGGCCTTTTATATTAAAAGTTGAATAAAAATTAAAATACCAGAGCTATTGATTTGATTTTTCGGGTTGGGGGGGTCATTAGGGGGTTTACATAATATATTAAAGTTTGAGAGATTTAAGTTAATAATTTAGGGGGGCTAAGTTTTTGTTCTGGGTTGTCTACTAGAGCCAGGAGCGCGATTACTAAGTTAATTTAGAGCTGGGTTATTGGATTTGGCAGTGGTGAGCATCATCCACTATGTTATTGGGCGGCCTTTTATATTAAAAGTTGAATAAAAATTAAAATACCAGAGCTATTGATTTGATTTTTCGGGTTGGGGGGGTCATTAGGGGGTTTACATAATATATTAAAGTTTGAGAGATTTAAGTTAATAATTTAGGGGGGCTAAGTTTTTGTTCTGGGTTGTCTACTAGAGCCAGGAGCGCGATTACTAAGTTAATTTAGAGCTGGGTTATTGGATTTGGCAGTGGTGAGCATCATCCACTATGTTATTGGGCGGCCTTTTATATTAAAAGTTGAATAAAAATTAAAATACCAGAGCTATTGATTTGATTTTTCGGGTTGGGGGGGTCATTAGGGTGTTTACATAATATATTTAAGTTTGAGAGATTTAAGTTAATAATTTAGGGGGGCTAAGTTTTGGTATGAGCTGTTTACTAGGTCCAGTAGCGCGACTTCAACCACTATGTTTTTGGGCGGCCTTTTTTATAAAAATTTGAATAAAAATTTAAATTAAGGAGCTATTGGTTTGGTTTTTCGGGTTGGGAGGGTCATTAGGGGGTTTACATAATATATTTCAGTTTGAAGGGTTTAAGTTAATTATTTGGGGGGGCTAAGTTTTGGTATGA
>NC_079155.1:139723168-139743168 GCF_947563725.1 Argiope bruennichi
CACACTTCATAACAAATGCTTGTCCTCAGCTCTATATGATTTCTGGATATATAAATCAAGAATGTATATATATATATATGTATTTATGTGTATGTATGTATGTGTATATATATGTATGTATGTATATATATACATGTATGTATGTGTATATATATGTATGTATATATATGTATGTATGTATGTATGTATGTGTATATATATGTATGTATATATATGCATGTATATATATATATGTATGTATGTATATGTATGTATGTATGTATATGTATGTATATATATGCATGTAAATATATATATATATATATATATATATATATATATACATACAAAGCCCTCCTCACTTATTATAAAATCTCACTTCAATCTTAAGAACACAAAAGCATTATGTGTAAACAAACATTTTGATGCACTTCACTTACATGAATGCTTTCCCAATGTTAATTTCAGTCTGAAATAAGAATTTTGTAATACTTTTTTAAGCATTGCCGAAAAGTGTAATATTTTTAATCTCTTCATTTTCAATATACAATTGATTATGAAATTCAAGTCCTTATTTGTTTATAGAATATCTGTTCCCCCACCAAACAAATTTGTTTTTAAAAAAATCCTGTTATACAATTTTTTATCAATATTTATTTCATATCTATTCAAAAACTACAATTTCTGTAATGTATTAATGATTTAATTCAATTTTAGCTGAAATGCTACAGATACTAGCTCCATTCCTATTCGAGTGGGAATCCTTATTTCTCTGCATATTTTTCTCATGTCCACTGAAATGATTTTTTTTTAATGTGCTTATATATTAATTAAAACCATATTTGCCTGATGTGTTACTTCTTTGTATGTTGCCCAATCAGTTATTTTTCTTTCTGTTAATTCTCAGCTGTTTCATGTCCAAAGTGACATATAATCGAATTGAGAAAAATCAGTTACAGATACTTGTCTCCATTCTTTTTTAAAAATATCTAATCTTATACTTATAATATCTCTCGTTGCCAATAAATGATTTGATAGTATATACAGAAAATAAGTATTTATTACATTGGATATTTAATAATTCATTATTCACCAAATATACCTATTTTATTCTCTGGGAACGGATGTCGGTTTTATGAAATGAAACAAAATTCCTTAAAATTGTAACTATCCGCACAAGTTAGATGTAGAAATTATTTACAAAAATAGGTACAGATACTTGCCTCCCTCATTTTTATACCTTCCTCTTTAGTTAAACCCTTTATAATGTACAATAAATCCTCTAACTTTACTGATACAGATACTGGCTTCCTCACCTTCACAGAAATGTTTTTTTTTTTTAAAACAGCTCTATATTCCATACATGTAGTTGCCATGACATTTATTCCGTCAGCGATACATTTGTCTGTTGCAATAATTCAAAATTCATTTACCAAAAAAAAAAAAAAAAAAAATCACTTCTAGAAACATTTATTAAATAATGATAAACATTGTAGCTCAATTGAATGATAGCTGACATAACTTGATACGTACAGGCAGTTTATTAGTAAAGAAATGAAAAATTTATATAAAAAAAAGATTAAATTTCATTCAGCATACAAATGAGTTAATACTTTTTTTATCCTATTAGAAGAACTAACTTACCTTTTTTACGATATCCTTAACAAAAGAAATGAAATCATTTAATTGAAAATTCAATGAAGGTAACAAATGTTATTGCCGTACAACATTTTTCTTAGTAAACAGTCAGATAAACAATCGTAATTCATTCAAAACGAAAAGTAATAATGATCCGTGTGCACCTCCAAGTATTTTTCCAAACTTCTTTATAATTAAAAAAAAAAGCAGAATTTTAGTATGTTATATTAATCAGTGATCCGTTAAAACGTTTGTAATGAATCATTTTCGAATAAAATATCTTATTTCTGAGAATTGCCACCGTGCACAGTAATACAATATTCAAACATAAGATCGTGATACTTTATCCGTTGCAACGTATCAAGTGGATTGTATGCATTAAAAAATAATTGTGGAAAATGATATCCTATTTCTGAGAAACGTTTTCGGATAGGATCATAAATAATTCGGATACGAAACGTTACAATTTAAAAACAATTGCCAATACTGAAAAGTGAAAAAGTTTGAATCTGTAGAGGCTGTATTCTAGCGTCCCAGGATACTTTTCCTGTTTTTTGATTGGCAGACGATTTGCAGCTCGATTTTGCTTCAAAAGGAACTGTGACCGTGTCTGTTGAAATTCATTTCTTGAACTTCGATGGCGGTCTTTTAAACGGAATATTATTTGCAATTTTCCTTTGTGTATTTTAGAATGGTGTATATTTTATAACTCATTATTTCATTCTCGTTCCCTGCTACAGACGATAATTATCACTTCGAACAGAGGATGCAAAAGAGTTTGTTTTTCAACGGAAAGAAATGAAATGGCGTGTAACTTAATCGGTCGTTCTTTTTCAAATTTTCTGTTCCGTAGTTAGTATTTATTTTACCAGTTAAAAATAGGAAGTGTCTTTTTATCATATTGTAGTCGTCGAATTCTGTAAGTGTTCTTTTTATTTAGCAATTAGAAAACCAGAAGTGCAGTGCGGGAAAAAAAAAAAGAAAAAAAAAAAAAAACGCCAACCGGGTGCTAAATTGCGTCATTTTATTCCTTTTTCTAACGCTTCTTTTGGAATATTTTGGGTTTAACACTGTAGCATGTCAACAACTGTTTTCGACGGACATTTCTTTTGGAAGGAAAGTGATTACTGTTTTAGAATCGAAAGTGAAATGATGAATGTGAGCAATTGAGTTATATGTCAGATTATCCTACCATTGGTGTTTTGTTATGACGTGTCAAAATTGTTTTCCAAACATAATCTTGAGATGTTGTTACAAAAAACTGTAATAAAATTTATATAGTTATTTCAATTCTGCCATGTGATTCAGGAATTTTGGCTCATTCTGATATGTTGAGAAAGCAATAGAATAAAAAAATTGCAAAAGCTACTGCAGTTGGAAAATGGGTAAGTTTTTCTAAAAAAATTTTCAATGGTTTGTTTGTAGTTTGTATTAAAATCTTATAACATCATCAGTTTCTTTTATATCTGCTTTTAGTGTTTACGTTCAGATTTTTCATTATATCTGATTTTGTAATTTTGATTCCAATCACTTCAATAAACCTGTTATGTTTAATTGCGTACCAAGTTTCTCGTTAAGTAATCTCCTTGGTAGTATAGGTAGCCCTTTTTGTGACACATTAAAACTTTACTGTTTCATTTCCAAATTTTCTTCCTTTGTGTTCTTCAATTTGTGGATAAATTCCTATTCATTCTTAAATAGATTCATAATCTGCATTCACTTTGTTTTTTTAGAATTGCAAAACAATTCAGCATTCATTGAGTGGTAACGTGGATAAGTTCTTGCTATCTACAAATCTAAATAATTCTGACCAAAAAAATTTTTTCTATTAAATTACTAAAAAGTGAAGTACAGTCCTTTCAGCAAGGCGTGTTATTCGAAATTACAATTTTGTACTGATACTTTTGAAATGAATGACTATTTTTTGTTTTGTTTTGAGAGCGAGTGCTGAAATCCTTTCCAAATGATTGAAACATCTGGAATTTCATAAATTTTTGGTGCATAAAAAAATACATTTTCTTTTCAAAACTTTGTGTTTTGACCGTGAAAATAATAACACAAGCAAATAAATTTCCTTTAGTCTATATATATTAGACATCAATTTTTATTACATGTGTATTTTACACACATTCACTTCGTTACACTTTTGGCTTTCAATTTGAGTTGCATGTCTCCCCCCCCCCCCCATTGCACACTTTCACTATGTTGGTGTGGTGTGGAAGTATGCAGAGTGCAATTTTGGTTCATTTCAATATGTAATTTATGTACGTGGTGTCTTTACAATTCAATAAAGAAGAAGCATAAGTTTCAGTAATGATGCGGACAAATTTGAATTGATGTCTCTTGTTTTCGAGAATTAACTTTGGTATTGTAGTGACCGATTTTAATTGAACATTCTTTTAAGTATTTTCTAAAATAATAACCTATTTTGGTTTAGAGGGAGCCTTTTTCTGATTACAAATTTAAATGTGGTTTTTGTGCATTAAATTCTTACCCCCCCCCCCCCTATTTTTTAAAGTTTCAACTGTTTTTTTCTAGTGTTAATTTCATTGTGATGTATTAGTTCGCATCTCTTAATGTTAATTAATTTTTTTGGTTACATATATTTCTTTTAAATGAAATCAAATTGAAAAATGAACTGCTTGTTTTTGTTTTGTTTTGAGAGTGAATTCTGAATTCATTTCTGATTGCTTGAAACCTCTGATTTTTTATAAATTTTGAGTGCATGAAAAATACTTCCCCCCTCCCCCCAATTTGTGTTTTGAATGTGGAAATAATATCACGAGTAAACAACTTTTGTGAAATAAACTTTCTTTTAATTATATTTTTGGTTGTCACTCTTGCTTGCATGCATCTTTTGACCATCCCTCCCCCCCCCCCCCAATTACAATTTTGTGCTGATAGTAGTGAAATGAATTCAATTTATTTTGTTTTGTTTTCATGGAAAATGATCAAATCTTTTCTAAATGATTGAAACATCTGGAATTGCATAAAGTTGTGGTGCATAAAAAATTAATTTTGTTTTCAAAATATTGTGTGTGTGTGTATAAATATTAGACATTAATTAAAGTTGTGTGTGCATTTTACACAAATTCACCCCATTATACTTTGGCCTGCCAATTTCACTTGCATGTATATCCCCCCCCCCCTGCACATTTTCACTGTGTTGGTGTGGTGTGGAAGTATGCAGCATGCAATTTTGGTTCGTTTACATATGTAATTTATGTACAGTGTGTCTTCACAATTCACTACAGAAGTATATTATCTAAATTTCTCTATTGATTCCGACAATATTAAATTAACAGTATGCAGCATCTCCTGTTTTCGTAAATAAGTGAACGTTTTTGTTAGTATTTTATAAATTACTTACCACTTTTGTTTTTAGAGGGAGCCTTTTTGTAATTGCAAATTTAAATTTGAATTTTGTGCGTGAAATCCCCCCATCTAGTGTTCATTCCATTTCGATTTATCAGTTCACATCTTTTAATATTCGATATCATTTTATGTTGCATTTTTTTTATTTATTTTTTTTTATGAAATTTAAGATGTTTTCATTTTATCGATTCCATTCAATATGTTCCTGTGGTGTGGAAGCTGTTGTATTTCCTTTGAATTTATTTCCATATGCATTTTTCTCATCTCATACTTTTGTGTGTTCATTATATGACATGCTCAATAAATTACTATTATCATTCAGAATGTCATCCCCCCCCCCCCACACACACACAATAATTTTGTTCCTTTTAATGCTGTACAGTCCTTGCAGCAATGTGTATAATTTATAATTACAAATTAGTATTTGATTTGTTTTGAGAGTGAGTGCTCAAATCATTTCTGAATGTTTGAAACTTAAATTTTTGGTGAATAAGGAATGAGTCTTCTTTTCCAAATTTGTTCTTTTGACCGTGAAAGTTATTTAACGAGAAAACAACTTTTATGAAATCAACTTTGTTAAATTATATATTTGGTTTCTCTTTTGCTTGCATGTGTCTTTCAATCCTCACACACGCATTCACTGTGTTGGTGTGGTGTTGAAATATGCAGGATACAATTTTGGCTCATTTCCATATGTAATTCATGTGCCTTGTATTTTTATAATTTAGTAAAAAAACATGTTCCATAAATTTCTGTATTGATTCGGACAATATTGAGTTAGCAATTTATGATTTAATTACCCCTCCCCCATTGATTTTTTTTTTTTTTTTTCTTATAGTGTTTAGTGTAATATTTTAATTTATATTTTCTAAGAACTAAAGAGATAATTTTGTTTTTACAGTGAACGTTGGAATAGTTTTAAAAAAATGGTCATATAAGATTTCTTTTATTCCATTTAAAAGATGTTATTTTGTTTATTTTTAAAAAGCTTTTCTTCCTGCTGTACTATTAATTTCATGTTCATTAATTGAAGTTTAAATTTTTTTAATGTTATTGCTTTTGGTTTCATGCCTCATATATATATGCGTATGAAATTATAGATGTTTTGTTTGCAATGACTTTATCTGTATAGTGTTGGTGTGGTGTGACAGCT
This sequence comes from Argiope bruennichi, assembly GCF_947563725.1. Classification (NCBI taxonomy): domain Eukaryota; kingdom Metazoa; phylum Arthropoda; class Arachnida; order Araneae; family Araneidae; genus Argiope; species Argiope bruennichi. The sequence goes on from NC_079155.1 coordinate 139,729,314, forward strand.
GTCAGAATGGCATTTGAATGCATTTTTTTATCCATTCTGCATGTTCTAGTTTGCTTTGTGTTTCTGATGTCTTAACGGATCACATTATATCAATTGATCAAGATAATATTGCTTTATTTTTTCTTTCAATCCTGTTTATATATGTGTCAGTTACTTTTTCAAAATGCATTTAATAATAGGTTAATTTGTTTTATTCTTTATTATTGTATAAGGCTAAAAATTTATTATTGTATAAAGTTAGTTACTCATTAACACGTGTTTATTCTATAGAAATATTCGTATTAGAATATTAAAGGAAAGTGACTGGTGGTTTGTTGACATTCTCTGAAACAGTGATTAACAAGTTCATGTAATACAAAAATTCACTGAAACATTTTAAATTCAGTGAAGCACATAAAAAACAATGTTTACAATTGATTTGGTTATGATTTCTTTGAAATCTTTTTCGAAAACAAATATTTTATTTTGTATTGAATAATAAATATCTTAAATTATTATTTGTTATAAAAGTTTTTTTTTTTTTTTTTTTTTCCCCTTCAATTGCATTAAACTAAGATTACCACTGCTTACTTAAATTATTATTTGTTATAAAAGTTTTTTTTTTTTTTTTTCCTTCAATTGCATTAAACTAAGATTACCACTGCTTACTTTACTAATGTCTTGATAATGTCACTTTCTTTAAATAAAAAAAAATAATGAGTATGATATATCTTATTATTATTTGGACACGCTTTGAAGAATTTTAAGCTTTGCATGGTTCATAGCATTTGTAGTTCATTCCCCCCCCCCCCCATATTCTCTGGTTGCTATAAAAACAAAAACTGTTAGTAAAATGAAACGCTTCTGCTTTCTTTCAAAATTTTTTTTTATTTTCTGGTTCTACAAATGAATTGGTAGTTCTGCTTTGAAAGTAGCAACCAGGTAAGTTGCAGAAAAGACATAAAAATGTTAATATCCTTGAAACAAAATATTGTTCAGTGTAATGTTCTTATAAGATGATTTTAAGTTTATATAGTGTTTTGTTAATCCTGCTTTGTCTATATATGAATTGCATGACCACTCCCACCTTACTTTTGTTTTGCACATAAAATTCATATTTTTAAATTTTGCTTTGTACATTTATGCAAGCTTCATCACCCAACTGCATATTTCCTTTGTGTTTTTGAAATTTATTTGGATATTGAAGTGTGAAAACCTTCATTACTTGCTTTTTGAATGTAAAATCACAGTGTGAAAGATTTGTTTATGTATGTGACATGATATCAAAATGTACTGTTTTGATGATGCTAATTTGTTTGTTTCTGTTTTGCAGAAAATTTTAACATTTATCAATATGAAATTTTATGAAAAATTAAGTGCATAATTGTTTCTTCATGTGAACTGTAGGTTTGTATCTTTTCTTTTACTTTAAATGAGTTATAATACATCTAATTGCATCTATTTAGCTAGTAAGGAATTTTGGGATTAGTAGGTCTAATGAATAACAAAATGAGTTTAAGTTTACATTTGGAGCTTATATTGTTTATGAAAGTGATAATTCTTATTTTTTATTATAAAACTGGTTATTACCCCCCCCCCCCCAATTTACATTCCTCACCTTTAAAAGTATACATTTCCTTCCAATGTATTTAATCCATTAAATGCTTGACAGTATTATATTGAATTTAATATTTTTATGGTGAAAATAATCATTTCTAAAGTTTCCCTCCTTTAAATTTAATTCATGAGTTGTGTATTGCACTTGACTGAAAATATTGAAAAAAAAAAAAAAAATTCTTATGTATAGACTTCTGTTTGACATTTTTAAAAAATTAATAATAATAAATGTTATAAGGAAAATAAAATAAAAATGTATTTGGTAAAAGAAAATCTTAAATGCATATGAAGAAAAGAGAAAAAAAAAAAGTTCCGATGAGTAACTGAAATTAAAATTCTTCTGTTTAAAATTCCTTTTCTAAAATTAAAAAAAAAAATGTAACAATCAGTTCCGATAGATAAAAAGTTTGTTGTCATTTTTCTCTTCGGGAGGGGAAGTAAATGTACAATGTTGCCATTCATGAAATGAGTTGTTATTATTGGAAACTGAATAGACACCGTAGCGGTCATGGTGAGTAAGTCATCCTACACCACTGATTGGTTCGATGGGATCCGAACATGTGATCGCAATCTTAATTATTTCTTTGCTAGGCGGTTTAATCCTGATTAACTGTTAACCGAACTGATTTCAACGGCTCTTCATTTGAATTTCATTTGTCCGTTGGTTGTCGGCGTGTGTGCTCTTCCATTGTTTGTGCTTTTCTAGAAATCTTTTTTAATTTCTAATTAATTTTTTTTTTTCTTTTGTAGATGGATGTTTTGCATATTTACTGAGCGGATTTCCTCTTCAAGAATGAGTTTTATGGATTGCGTGTGTTTCAAGATTAAAAGAGAAACTGCCGAAAAGAATGTCTTTGTGTGCGAGAGAGGTTTGAAGAAGATTTTAATTTTGTTTTCATCTGTGATGAATTCTAATTCCGAAGTGTTTGTGTATGATGATTTTTAGCAACTAGTCGAAGCTGAGTGAATTTCCCGGATGATATGTGTGAAAGTCATCCTGAGAAATATTTCTATCTGTGCTAGAAAAGTTTGAAGTTCATTCATTGACCTTCAACTTCCATATGTTGCGACTTCTTTTTTAGCACATTTTTTGATTAATTTTAACAAGAATGGAATGCTTTCACTGGTTTATCCTTCATGAGAATTGAAATTTGTGACAGTGAAATTAATTTTGCTTTAAGAAGGAACATAAAAATTGCAAGGTAAGTGTTTATTTTTTTATATGTATGTTTGTTATCTATGTTATAACTTCTGTAATATGAATTTTGAACGTAGTGATGATACATCTTAAAAACATTGGCATTTTTATTCAATATTGAAATTTATGCATCCTTTATTTTCTTAATACAAGAAAAATTTAATTATATAACCCTTCCATAATATGAATTGGAAATAAATTTCTTCTTGTAATAACTGGATGCATATTTGATTTAGTAATGAATTCACTTATACATTTCATTTTATTAATACTTAGCTTTTTTTCATTAATTGCTATTCCACTTTTGTTTCTCACGTATGATGAAGTACTTTGCTTTTGTAATCTAATTGTTCATAGATACAAGAAATCATTTTCCTTTACTATTGACTTGGTGTATATTAATATTACAATTTAGATTTAGTTTTATTTATATTGATTTTTCACTTCTTATTCTAGTATAGTGTAGTACTTTTGCTTTAGTATTACTTAATAACATACACAACCCTTTTATGTAATGAATAAGAAATCAATTTCCTTTATAAATGACTTGGTGCATGGTTAATTTTATTCAGTTATTTAATATTATTGACTGCTCAATTCATAATAAAATGCTTTGCTATAGTATAATTTTACTACAGTGTTGAAGTGATAACAATCAGTTTCAGTAATTGTTAAAGTTTATACTGTTTATTATTTAATTTTGCAACTATATTTTTATTATGTGCAGTGAATTAGTTTATTTATTAATAGTTTCATGATAATTTAACTTATTTGATTTTAGTGTAACCTAAATATATACAAAGAATTTTATTATAATCAATAATATTAAGTAAAATAGTACAGATTAATCGTGAAATTAAAAGGCTTGTTTGTTATCTTAAAGGAACAAATCATTGAGTGTTTTCTCTTCAGATAAAGGCACAAAGGTATTGGTTAGTTACAAGGTTAGAAAAAGAAAAATATATAGTATTGTAAGTTATGCATATATTCATGATTAAACTGTTTAGTTAATTGTTATTATTAGTGTATAGTTAATAATTTTTTTACTAGCAATGTATACTGTTCTCTCGATATCTCTTCTTCGCTGTACTGTGTTTAAGTAATTCAGGTTATTTATATTATAAGAGTTGTTATTAGTATTGGAAAATGATTTATTTATTGATTGAAATTATACTGACATTTCTTTTTAAAGTTGAAGATTTAAAATCTAACAATAAGACTGAATTCAGTTTCACAGTGTGCACACCCCCCCCCCCCCCTCTTTAAGAATGCCAACTTTTAATTTAAGCCTATTTATTGTAAATTAGTGAAAACAAAAATCAATTCATTGTTGTTGTTTTTTCTCCCTTCATTTAATTGTGTTTTTCCTCATTTCAAGTCTATTTAGTAGAAATTTGTTTCTGTTTTTAATTTGAATAGTATTGGATTGCTCGAATCCTGTCGAGCAGTGTCCAAGTACATATTCTTTCCATTTTTTCTTTTTATTGCACATCTTTCATGTGTAGCTGATATATTTGCTTACTAAATTTATTTCTATATAATTTGAATTAGTATATTCATTATTGTTTTTCCTATGTAAATAAATGTTGCTTCATCAGTACTGTTTTGTTTGTTTGTTTACATTTTTACACACTAACACATAACATTGTTTATATGCATTGAGCTTTGATACATAACATATATTTCATATTAATTAAGTTAATTGTTGAAAAGTAGAAGTGTTTTTAGCAAATTTAATATAAATCTTAATGTTTATGTTTTCACATATTCACTGTACCATGTCTTGATGTGTTGTTATGCATATTTCTTAAATTCCTAATGCATTTTTACATTCATATTATTTTACATATGACAGTGAACAGAAGTTTCCTTTAGAAATTAAAAAATTATCAATGAACTTATCTTCCAAGTTTCTGTGGTCTTGTTTTGGTTATGCATGTTGTCGGTTTTTACACCCAAGTGTTTAGAAAATGTGAGTTTTTCTGAATGTCTACTTTTTAAATGGTAAATAAGTTCCCAATAGTTTGCAGAATTCAATTTCATAATTGCTATCCTGTGAGAGATTTCACTGAAAAATAGTATATTGGTTAGTTTAGTTGAGTTATAAATTTTAGTCATGTATGCACATGCGGGTTGATTGTTGGCATACTGTATTACTTTCATACTATATTTATGCATTCTGTTAAGAATACTGTTTGAAATTTACACAGTTTCAGATATTTGATTCAATTTTATAAAGAAATATTAGCAGAAATGGTGTTTGTTTGGTGTTGTGTGTGGTTTTTGTACTCTGCCGGTATTGCTCGTCACTTAAGTTTTTACATGGTTTTTAAATTTTTAATGCTTGGGAATTTTTTGGAAATAATTTGCACTGTTCAATTTAATGTGTTTGATTTTGTAAGAGGTTTCATTTTGGCAAAGCAGATTATTTGGTTCACTGCACTTAATGGTTTTTGGTGGAGGCAAATCTTGAATAGCTGTTGTTGTGTTGTGATTATTTTGAATTGCATGCTGGTGATTAACTTATTGAAGATTATGTGACATTGAAGTTGATAATTTCTACGTATGAGAAGAAGTTAAATGTTTTTGTTGATTATTATTTCATTTCTGGTAGTCTTTGTTTATATAGATTTTCCATATTTGGATTACTTGGGATATTCAATTTAATTGTTTATAATGTGATTACATCATCCTAGCAAGTGTAGTTGAAGGTGAAAGAGTGTTATTATCTCATCAACAACTTTATTTTGTAAAGATGAAGTCTGAATATTGAATGGGCATTTAGGATTCCCCCCCCCCCCTTCTGATGGCAGTTATCAATGAGTGAAGGCATGTCAACTGAACTTCATATCCTATTTTTTATGAATGAAATGAAGAAATTTTGAAAAGATATCTACTTTGTTATGCTCTAACATGGAAGAAGAATGTATAGTTATATGAAGCAGTTTTATAGCAGAAAGAAGATGAAGTTTGTGTACAGTGTAAATGACAACAAAAAATCAACCTTTACTTTCAACTGAAGATAAGAGAAGACAAACTGGAACATAGATGTCACTCTTCTGAAATGATGTGTTGATCATTTTCTTCATACAAAGAGATGCTGGAAGACAACATATATGAAAGCTGTTTCAATTTTCATTCAAAGAATTTTAGTGGAAAAGACTTGTTTTGATGAAAATCCATAGGAAGCATTTCTACACTGAGTTTTCGGATAGGAGTTTGACTGATTTCACAATGTTAAATAGCATATTGTTTACTGTGTTAGGTGTTAATTCATTATTTCCATGAATAGTTAATTGTTACTATTTAAATACATGCAATTTATGAATTCTTTAGAGACTAAATGGACAGTATAGTTATGAACACTATTAAATCCATTGTTACATCAACAATGATGCCCAGTAACAATTTATGATTCTATTATTCTTAGCTAACTGTAAGCAACAGTGAATATTGTTCTTAATACTTTTCAACACATTGTTACATCAACAATATTAAAGGCAACAATGAAGAACAAATGATATATGTGAATAATAGTATTAAAATCTCTTCATTAACAAGGTGTTTTGATATTTGCTTCATTGAAGAAGGATCATAGTGAGGTAAGTGGATTTAAGTTTATGAATACTGTATTTGACACACTTGTAAACAAAAGAGTGTTTCGAAGATTCCACGACAACATTCAATTAACAGTGTCTGCTCCTTTTTTTTTTTTAGTCCAAGTATGAACTGTAATAGTTTTAAAAATAGGACTTTTATGAATATTTGGGTACACTGCATTCAATATTTTTTTTCACATTAAGGATTTTAAATGAATTTGAATATCTAATACAAACTTGCAATGTTTCTTCGTAGAACATTATTCATCCTTGCATATTCACATACCATTTTTACCAAATTAAATTGATAGCAATTAAAATATATATTAATTACACTTCTTTTCTATATAAGAAATCTGAATTTATTAGTAATTTTTTAGATTACATAACTTTTTTTATGTTTGAACTATGCTTTAGAATAGGATTTCTTCTGTCTCGTTGTACTGAAATGCAGTGTTATTGAATTTTAGACAAAATTTCATAAATATTTTCATAAAAAGTGTTTTAATTTGAAACACACATGCTTTGAAGGAGGATAATAATGATGTTAATGGTTAGAAAAGTTATCATTTTCACATTTGTGAGTAGAGAATTGTTACGAGGATTCCTCGGTGACATTCAAGTTGCAGTGTGCACTACTTATATTTTTAAAAAAATGTAGATATAGTACATCAGAAAATGAATTTTCATTGATAATAAGAGTTTTACTACATTCCTAATTTTATTAACATTATGGATAAGGTAATTTAGTTATTTTCATACAAACATGTCATGTTTCAACACAGAATATTCTTCATCGTTACATATACACAGATCATTTTCACCAGATTTAAGAACTACCAATGAAAAAAACGCATTACATTTAATTTATGACTTTTTAAAGATAGTGAATTTAATAGTAATTTGAAGTTAATGTATCTTGTTATGTTTAATGCTTTTTAATAATAATGTTAATAGTGCACATGCATTATGTTTGAAAATGGAATTGACTTTATTGTACTCAACTGTGCATTCATTGAATTTCAGACAAATATTAACACAGAAAATGTTTAAATCTGAAACAATGTATCATTGAAATGGTTATTATAATGTTTGTGTACATGTCAGGGTTAATATAAGTTAGTTTGATCTCAATGGTTTGTGCCTGAAATGGTGAAGGAAAGATATACCATTCAATATATAATTATATAACTGTATTTATACATTTATTTTTATAATATAAAAACTTGTATGTGTTCTTTTCTCAATAACAAGTACATTTGACATTATTTAATTGTTATTTACAAGAATAAACCTTACAAGTAACTGATAGTTTAATGCGTAAGCTTGTTTCGACAAACAGTATTTACTGAATTATTGAAAATCGTAACCTAGCACATTAGAAACATTTCACACATCATTAACATAAAGAAATGACAATTTCTATGTTTGTTAATGTTTTGCATTAATTAAAGAATTATCATTTTACATGCAGCTTTATATGTGGTATGCACTTACATGTTTAGCATTCAGATGGTTGTTACAATGTTTGTGTACACATAAGAGACAATTTATGTCTTTTTGATATCAATGATATGTGACAGAAATGATATTGGAAATATAAACCACTCAGCATGTAACTGTCTTACACATTAACCTTTTTAATATTTAAACATGTAAGATGTCTTTCCTAAATAACAAGTACATTTGACACTTTTTGAGTATTCTTTACATTAATAAAACTTACAAGTAACTGACATAGTTTAATGTGGATGTTTGTTTCGACAAACAGAATTAACTGAAATGTTGAAAATAATAGCTTAGTGTTTGTACTTAGCACATTATTCTAACAATGTTTACATTTAAAAAAAAGAAGATGACAATTACAATGTTTTACAGAATAATCATTTTATATGCAACTTCATATATAAGTTATATGCACTTGTATGTTTATAGTTAACAGTTTATAAGTATTTTATTGCATTTCACATAACACTAAATGTAAAAATGGGTAAATTTCATATAGATTAAAGAACATGCTAACTTAAACATTTGATGAAACATGAGAAGCAATTAATGTATTCTTATTGTAAACACTGTATGAAGAAAGAAGAACCTTGCAGACATATTGCAGTTGTAAAAAACACTCTTAATAACTTCTTTGAATTCACTGAATAACTTCATTGAATGTTCAAACTTTGTGCCTGTATTTAACACAATGTAAGTAATTTGTAATGTTCCATTTGATACAGTGTTTACATGTATAATGAATGAAACATTTCACATGAACAAAAGAATGCATTACAACATCTAGAGTGTACAATTGTTCAGTAATGTAAAATTACACACAGGTTGGGCTTTTATACAAACATATTCATATAACTTGTTTCAACATGTAATAATCACTTGCATATTGCAGCTTCAAACTATATTACAGTGCATTTTACATGACATTGAACTTTAAAAACAACTTGTAACATGTAGAAACATTTCTCATTAAGTAAATAAGAAGCTGAACATATTAATATAGATACTGGATGAAACATTTGAAGAAATCTATGTATTCATTCATTGTAAATATTGTATAAAGGAGATATACTTTAATTAGAATTGGAAATAACAATCTTAATAATGTATGCCTCTATTTAACACAATATAAGTATGACATTACACTTCACATAATGTTTATATGAATAAATACATATAAATTTTACATTAATATTAGATAGAGGTTAAAATTTCAGTGTAAGGTAAAATGACACATGTACTTTATAGTAAGCATTCTTCATATAAGTATTATCTATTTACATAATCTGTTTGAACAAGTAATAAACACCTATGAGTAGAATCCACAAACTATATGTTTGTATTTAACATGAAATAAGTATGTCAGTCACATTTTAAACAAGATTAAACATAAACAACAGGAAATAGGAGAAAGGTATTGCATTTCACACTGTATTACAAGTAAACAATGTTAACATTTTGCACAGTTTGAAGATGAAGCTTAGTTAAGATGAAACATTCTTTGAATGTAAATGTTGTTTGAAGAAATAGGAACCCACGCATAAATTATAGTTGTACAAAGGACTCTAAATCATTTATGTATTGGATGTACAAGCTTTATGCCTGTATTAAACAGAATATAACATAAAATTAAACATTAACAAGAGAATGCTGTACATGAAAACAACATTAATATTAGAAAATGGTTACATTTACAGTGAAAGTAAACAATATACATTCATTACATTACAGCCAACTTGTTTGAACAAGTAATATGCATCTATAAATTGTATTTACCTGAAGATGAAGATTTCCTTACATTATAAACAACATTTAATAATTAGAACAACCTGTTATATGATGAAACATTTCACACTGATTAAAGATGAAGCTTACAGACATACTGAGTATAATCATATAGATTCTTGATGAAATATTTGAAGAAATGTATGCATTCTTTGATTGTAAATAGTACATAAAGAATCTGCACACAAAATATAGGTGGTAATAACATTTTTATGCAGAAATTTGTTGAATTTACAAACCATATCTTTGCAAAGTAACATTACACATTCATTTAAGACTTGAGCTTTCTTTATACAACTGTTACCTCTTCATATCACTTCTTTCCACAAGTAATAAGCACTAATGTTTTGAATATCTAAATTGTATGTTTTAATTTTACATAATATAATGATTTCTTTTCATTTCACACAACACGAATTATGAAAACAACTTGCAGTATGAGTAAACATTTCACAAGTGACTAACCATGAAGCTAAATGTCAAATAAATGAACAATATAATTGATACTAGATGAAACATGAAGGAAGATGAATGTTTATCACTATACACAAAAAATGCAGTAAGAAATCATACTCTTATGCATTAGTAAGTTGAATATACAAGCCATATATTTGTATTTATCAGAGTATAAGAATATCTTTACATTTAACACAATTTTTACATGAATGTAAGTTTACAATATCATGAAATTTTTTGCATTAGTGAAAGATTCAGCGCAGTAATTAACTGAATGAAAACATTCATTCACAAATGATTGATATTGAATGTTACATGAAGGAATACATTTATATTAAAGCTTGCACTCAATTATATATTCAATTTAACATATTAACAGACAGTATTTGTACTTAACTCAGTATTTACAGTAGAAATTGTTAGAATTTGAAAGACATTTCATTTTTTACACTGCTTAAAGAATTTAGAAGATACATTACACATTGTATTAAGGAAACTAAACAACTTGTGCATTCATTAACACAATTTGACCTACTTTGAAGTTCATATGAAGTATACAAGAACATTTACAGCTTTTACTTCACTAATTTGACATTCTTTACACCAAATTTAGTTGTAAATAAGAATTACTTCAAAGAACACTTGAATTCTTTCTTCGAATGCATATAAATATGAACTTTACCAGACATTTATCTTAATTTACTAGAATTTAAGTGCTTGACCTACTTTTAGGTTTGAATCAAGTATTTAACAACATTTGAAGGTTTTATTTCATTATTTTTATAATATTTACACCAAATTGAGTTCTAAATAAGAATACATTCTGCAAATACAGGTATTTAACTTAATTTCAGCGTATTTAAAGCTCTATAAATTTGTATTTGAGTGAATTAACATGTTACTTGACATTTTAAATTCAGAAACAATTTCATAAATATCAACATTTTAATAAAAATTCACAAAAAGTAATTAAAGAAAAGTCAAAATGTAAACATTTTAAGGAAAAACAGAGATGCGCGATTTTCGGCAAAGTCCTAATAGGAGCACGCGATAAGGTGAAATTTTCTACTAAGTCCGACGATGTGAGAAGTCGCGTTTTTCAGCAAAGTCCAAATCAGAACGCGCGATAAGGTGATAGTCGCTTCGCGAGTTTTCCGTCAAAGTCCGACGATGTGAGATTTTCTGCAAAGTCCGATACCGGAGCACGAGAAAGTGAGAAGTCGCTACCCGAGATTTCCTTCTAAATGCAAATAGGGGAGAAGTCGCGATTTTCTTCAAAGTCCAATCACCGAGAAGAGCGCTAAATACTACGTCGCACTAGTTTGGCGAAACGGGTTGCCAGTGCACAATTTTTATTATTTTCGCCCGCGGCGGCTTCTTCCGGTCGCCTGGTGGCTGGGCGAAGCGCGCGCCACTCGCGATCACGAGCGGAACATAAGGGATCGTCCGTAGCCCTATATGAGTAGCAGGTGACTGCTGGAAACAGTGGTCGATCGCGAGACAGAATGCGTTTTAAAAACGCGTCGTAATCTCGCGTACCTGTCTTGGGTCTCGGCAACGGGATTGGGTTGTTAGTACCGGTTGGCTACCTCCGGGAAAGCGGTCCTCTAACGTTGACGGTGGGTCTGTCGTGCCCGATCGGATCGGTTCTCGGTTCTTTATGGGTCGGTCGGACGCTGCCTCCGGGATAGAGGGTGTTATTCTTCTGCTACGAAGGCTGCGATCGGCGGGGAGGTATTCTCCGTCTTTCTGGCCGCTTCCAAACTATCTCAGCCTCTCTGCGAGCGGCTCGGCCCCCGTGCCGTTGACGCGACGAGCAGAACCGTACTTAAAGGAATTGATTGGTTTTCTGCATCTGTGTCCAGCGCACATATCTTCTCGATGCCTCCGCACTCGCCCCGCGGCGTTGAAGCCGTCGGGGAAGTCGTGAGACTATAGAACCTCTGTAGATTGCACGGGGAATACCTACACAAAAAGCGAGATTGACTGAGGGATCCTCCGTAGTCGAGGCGTCCCCCGCGACTGAAAATGTCGCGACTCGTGAAATGTAAGGATTCGGAGTGCATTTTCCGAACGTTCGTATGAACGATGGAAGTTACCTGGTTGATCCTGCCAGTAGTCATATGCTTGTCTCAAAGATTAAGCCATGCATGTCTAAGTACATGCCGTATTAAGGCGAAACCGCGAATGGCTCATTAAATCAGTTATGGTTCCTTGGATCGTACCTTACTACTTGGATAACTGTGGCAATTCTAGAGCTAATACATGCAGCAGAGCTCCGACCTTCGGGAACGAGCGCTTTTATTAGACCAAAACCAATCGGGCCTCGTGTCCGTCTCTTGTGGTGACTCTGTATAACTTTGGGCTGATCGCACGGGCTCGTCCCGGCGACGTATCTTTCAAGTGTCTGCCTTATCAACTGTAGATGGTAGGTTACGCGCCTACCATGGTCGTAACGGGTGACGGGGAATCAGGGTTCGATTCCGGAGAGGGAGCCTGAGAAACGGCTACCACATCCAAGGAAGGCAGCAGGCGCGCAAATTACCCACTCCCAGCACGGGGAGGTAGTGACGAAAAATAACAATACGGGACTCTTTTGAGACCCCGTAATTGGAATGAGTACACTCTAAATCCTTTAACGAGGATCCATTGGAGAGCAAGTCTGGTGCCAGCAGTCGCGGTAATTCCAGCTCCAATAGCGTATATTAAAGTTGTTGCGGTTAAAAAGCTCGTAGTTGGATCTCAGCTCCGGCCGGACGGTCCGCCTACCGGTGGTTACTGTTCGCTGCCGAGCGTTCAGGGGGCTTCTGTCTATGATCTTCACCGGTTGTGGGCGGAGACCCTCACGTTTACTTTGAAAAAATTAGAGTGCTCAAAGCAGGCGCGACGCCTGAATAATTGTGCATGGAATAATGGAATAGGACCTCGGTTCTATTTTGTTGGTTTTCGGAACACGAGGTAATGATTAAGAGGGACAGACGGGGGCATTCGTATTGCGACGCTAGAGGTGAAATTCTTGGACCGTCGCAAGACGAACTACTGCGAAAGCATTTGCCAAGAATGTTTCCATTAATCAAGAACGAAAGTTAGAGGTTCGAAGGCGATCAGATACCGCCCTAGTTCTAACCATAAACGATGCCAGCCAGCGATCCGGCTGTGTTCCTCAAATGACACGCCGGGCAGCTTCCGGGAAACCAAAGCTTTTGGGTTCCGGGGGAAGTATGGTTGCAAAGCTGAAACTTAAAGGAATTGACGGAAGGGCACCACCAGAAATGGAGCCTGCGGCTTAATTTGACTCAACACGGGAAAACTTACCCGGCCCGGACACAGGAAGGATTGACAGATTAAGAGCTCTTTCTTGATTCTGTGGGTGGTGGTGCATGGCCGTTCTTAGTTGGTGGGGCGACTTGTCTGGTTAATTCCGATAACGAACGAGACTCTAGCCTACTAAATAGACGTTCCCATCCTCTTGTAGTGGGACGTTCTTCTTAGAGGGACAAGCGGCGTTTAGCCGCACGAGACAGAGCAATAACAGGTCTGGGATGCCCTTAGATGTCCGGGGCCGCACGCGCGCTACATTGAAGGAATCAGCGTGTGCTTTCCCTGTCCGAAAGGACTGGGTAACCCGTTGAACCTCCTTCGTGCTGGGGATTGGAAAGTGTAATTGATTCCATGAACGAGGAATTCCCAGTAAGCACGAGTCATCAGCTCGTGT
>NC_079155.1:139750668-139768168 GCF_947563725.1 Argiope bruennichi
TTAGTAAACAGTCAGATAAACAATCGTAATTCATTCAAAACGAAAAGTAATAATGATCCGTGTGCACCTCCAAGTATTTTTCCAAACTTCTTTATAATTAAAAAAAAAAGCAGAATTTTAGTATGTTATATTAATCAGTGATCCGTTAAAACGTTTGTAATGAATCATTTTCGAATAAAATATCTTATTTCTGAGAATTGCCACCGTGCACAGTAATACAATATTCAAACATAAGATCGTGATACTTTATCCGTTGCAACGTATCAAGTGGATTGTATGCATTAAAAAATAATTGTGGAAAATGATATCCTATTTCTGAGAAACGTTTTCGGATAGGATCATAAATAATTCGGATACGAAACGTTACAATTTAAAAACAATTGCCAATACTGAAAAGTGAAAAAGTTTGAATCTGTAGAGGCTGTATTCTAGCGTCCCAGGATACTTTTCCTGTTTTTTGATTGGCAGACGATTTGCAGCTCGATTTTGCTTCAAAAGGAACTGTGACCGTGTCTGTTGAAATTCATTTCTTGAACTTCGATGGCGGTCTTTTAAACGGAATATTATTTGCAATTTTCCTTTGTGTATTTTAGAATGGTGTATATTTTATAACTCATTATTTCATTCTCGTTCCCTGCTACAGACGATAATTATCACTTCGAACAGAGGATGCAAAAGAGTTTGTTTTTCAACGGAAAGAAATGAAATGGCGTGTAACTTAATCGGTCGTTCTTTTTCAAATTTTCTGTTCCGTAGTTAGTATTTATTTTACCAGTTAAAAATAGGAAGTGTCTTTTTATCATATTGTAGTCGTCGAATTCTGTAAGTGTTCTTTTTATTTAGCAATTAGAAAACCAGAAGTGCAGTGCGGGAAAAAAAAAAAGAAAAAAAAAAAAAAACGCCAACCGGGTGCTAAATTGCGTCATTTTATTCCTTTTTCTAACGCTTCTTTTGGAATATTTTGGGTTTAACACTGTAGCATGTCAACAACTGTTTTCGACGGACATTTCTTTTGGAAGGAAAGTGATTACTGTTTTAGAATCGAAAGTGAAATGATGAATGTGAGCAATTGAGTTATATGTCAGATTATCCTACCATTGGTGTTTTGTTATGACGTGTCAAAATTGTTTTCCAAACATAATCTTGAGATGTTGTTACAAAAAACTGTAATAAAATTTATATAGTTATTTCAATTCTGCCATGTGATTCAGGAATTTTGGCTCATTCTGATATGTTGAGAAAGCAATAGAATAAAAAAATTGCAAAAGCTACTGCAGTTGGAAAATGGGTAAGTTTTTCTAAAAAAATTTTCAATGGTTTGTTTGTAGTTTGTATTAAAATCTTATAACATCATCAGTTTCTTTTATATCTGCTTTTAGTGTTTACGTTCAGATTTTTCATTATATCTGATTTTGTAATTTTGATTCCAATCACTTCAATAAACCTGTTATGTTTAATTGCGTACCAAGTTTCTCGTTAAGTAATCTCCTTGGTAGTATAGGTAGCCCTTTTTGTGACACATTAAAACTTTACTGTTTCATTTCCAAATTTTCTTCCTTTGTGTTCTTCAATTTGTGGATAAATTCCTATTCATTCTTAAATAGATTCATAATCTGCATTCACTTTGTTTTTTTAGAATTGCAAAACAATTCAGCATTCATTGAGTGGTAACGTGGATAAGTTCTTGCTATCTACAAATCTAAATAATTCTGACCAAAAAAATTTTTTCTATTAAATTACTAAAAAGTGAAGTACAGTCCTTTCAGCAAGGCGTGTTATTCGAAATTACAATTTTGTACTGATACTTTTGAAATGAATGACTATTTTTTGTTTTGTTTTGAGAGCGAGTGCTGAAATCCTTTCCAAATGATTGAAACATCTGGAATTTCATAAATTTTTGGTGCATAAAAAAATACATTTTCTTTTCAAAACTTTGTGTTTTGACCGTGAAAATAATAACACAAGCAAATAAATTTCCTTTAGTCTATATATATTAGACATCAATTTTTATTACATGTGTATTTTACACACATTCACTTCGTTACACTTTTGGCTTTCAATTTGAGTTGCATGTCTCCCCCCCCCCCCCATTGCACACTTTCACTATGTTGGTGTGGTGTGGAAGTATGCAGAGTGCAATTTTGGTTCATTTCAATATGTAATTTATGTACGTGGTGTCTTTACAATTCAATAAAGAAGAAGCATAAGTTTCAGTAATGATGCGGACAAATTTGAATTGATGTCTCTTGTTTTCGAGAATTAACTTTGGTATTGTAGTGACCGATTTTAATTGAACATTCTTTTAAGTATTTTCTAAAATAATAACCTATTTTGGTTTAGAGGGAGCCTTTTTCTGATTACAAATTTAAATGTGGTTTTTGTGCATTAAATTCTTACCCCCCCCCCCCCTATTTTTTAAAGTTTCAACTGTTTTTTTCTAGTGTTAATTTCATTGTGATGTATTAGTTCGCATCTCTTAATGTTAATTAATTTTTTTGGTTACATATATTTCTTTTAAATGAAATCAAATTGAAAAATGAACTGCTTGTTTTTGTTTTGTTTTGAGAGTGAATTCTGAATTCATTTCTGATTGCTTGAAACCTCTGATTTTTTATAAATTTTGAGTGCATGAAAAATACTTCCCCCCTCCCCCCAATTTGTGTTTTGAATGTGGAAATAATATCACGAGTAAACAACTTTTGTGAAATAAACTTTCTTTTAATTATATTTTTGGTTGTCACTCTTGCTTGCATGCATCTTTTGACCATCCCTCCCCCCCCCCCCCAATTACAATTTTGTGCTGATAGTAGTGAAATGAATTCAATTTATTTTGTTTTGTTTTCATGGAAAATGATCAAATCTTTTCTAAATGATTGAAACATCTGGAATTGCATAAAGTTGTGGTGCATAAAAAATTAATTTTGTTTTCAAAATATTGTGTGTGTGTGTATAAATATTAGACATTAATTAAAGTTGTGTGTGCATTTTACACAAATTCACCCCATTATACTTTGGCCTGCCAATTTCACTTGCATGTATATCCCCCCCCCCCTGCACATTTTCACTGTGTTGGTGTGGTGTGGAAGTATGCAGCATGCAATTTTGGTTCGTTTACATATGTAATTTATGTACAGTGTGTCTTCACAATTCACTACAGAAGTATATTATCTAAATTTCTCTATTGATTCCGACAATATTAAATTAACAGTATGCAGCATCTCCTGTTTTCGTAAATAAGTGAACGTTTTTGTTAGTATTTTATAAATTACTTACCACTTTTGTTTTTAGAGGGAGCCTTTTTGTAATTGCAAATTTAAATTTGAATTTTGTGCGTGAAATCCCCCCATCTAGTGTTCATTCCATTTCGATTTATCAGTTCACATCTTTTAATATTCGATATCATTTTATGTTGCATTTTTTTTATTTATTTTTTTTTATGAAATTTAAGATGTTTTCATTTTATCGATTCCATTCAATATGTTCCTGTGGTGTGGAAGCTGTT
The DNA here is from genome assembly GCF_947563725.1 of Argiope bruennichi. NCBI lineage: Eukaryota > Metazoa > Arthropoda > Arachnida > Araneae > Araneidae > Argiope > Argiope bruennichi. The sequence continues at coordinate 139,754,171 of NC_079155.1, forward strand.
GTATTTCCTTTGAATTTATTTCCATATGCATTTTTCTCATCTCATACTTTTGTGTGTTCATTATATGACATGCTCAATAAATTACTATTATCATTCAGAATGTCATCCCCCCCCCCCCACACACACACAATAATTTTGTTCCTTTTAATGCTGTACAGTCCTTGCAGCAATGTGTATAATTTATAATTACAAATTAGTATTTGATTTGTTTTGAGAGTGAGTGCTCAAATCATTTCTGAATGTTTGAAACTTAAATTTTTGGTGAATAAGGAATGAGTCTTCTTTTCCAAATTTGTTCTTTTGACCGTGAAAGTTATTTAACGAGAAAACAACTTTTATGAAATCAACTTTGTTAAATTATATATTTGGTTTCTCTTTTGCTTGCATGTGTCTTTCAATCCTCACACACGCATTCACTGTGTTGGTGTGGTGTTGAAATATGCAGGATACAATTTTGGCTCATTTCCATATGTAATTCATGTGCCTTGTATTTTTATAATTTAGTAAAAAAACATGTTCCATAAATTTCTGTATTGATTCGGACAATATTGAGTTAGCAATTTATGATTTAATTACCCCTCCCCCATTGATTTTTTTTTTTTTTTTTCTTATAGTGTTTAGTGTAATATTTTAATTTATATTTTCTAAGAACTAAAGAGATAATTTTGTTTTTACAGTGAACGTTGGAATAGTTTTAAAAAAATGGTCATATAAGATTTCTTTTATTCCATTTAAAAGATGTTATTTTGTTTATTTTTAAAAAGCTTTTCTTCCTGCTGTACTATTAATTTCATGTTCATTAATTGAAGTTTAAATTTTTTTAATGTTATTGCTTTTGGTTTCATGCCTCATATATATATGCGTATGAAATTATAGATGTTTTGTTTGCAATGACTTTATCTGTATAGTGTTGGTGTGGTGTGACAGCTGTCAGAATGGCATTTGAATGCATTTTTTTATCCATTCTGCATGTTCTAGTTTGCTTTGTGTTTCTGATGTCTTAACGGATCACATTATATCAATTGATCAAGATAATATTGCTTTATTTTTTCTTTCAATCCTGTTTATATATGTGTCAGTTACTTTTTCAAAATGCATTTAATAATAGGTTAATTTGTTTTATTCTTTATTATTGTATAAGGCTAAAAATTTATTATTGTATAAAGTTAGTTACTCATTAACACGTGTTTATTCTATAGAAATATTCGTATTAGAATATTAAAGGAAAGTGACTGGTGGTTTGTTGACATTCTCTGAAACAGTGATTAACAAGTTCATGTAATACAAAAATTCACTGAAACATTTTAAATTCAGTGAAGCACATAAAAAACAATGTTTACAATTGATTTGGTTATGATTTCTTTGAAATCTTTTTCGAAAACAAATATTTTATTTTGTATTGAATAATAAATATCTTAAATTATTATTTGTTATAAAAGTTTTTTTTTTTTTTTTTTTTTCCCCTTCAATTGCATTAAACTAAGATTACCACTGCTTACTTAAATTATTATTTGTTATAAAAGTTTTTTTTTTTTTTTTTCCTTCAATTGCATTAAACTAAGATTACCACTGCTTACTTTACTAATGTCTTGATAATGTCACTTTCTTTAAATAAAAAAAAATAATGAGTATGATATATCTTATTATTATTTGGACACGCTTTGAAGAATTTTAAGCTTTGCATGGTTCATAGCATTTGTAGTTCATTCCCCCCCCCCCCCATATTCTCTGGTTGCTATAAAAACAAAAACTGTTAGTAAAATGAAACGCTTCTGCTTTCTTTCAAAATTTTTTTTTATTTTCTGGTTCTACAAATGAATTGGTAGTTCTGCTTTGAAAGTAGCAACCAGGTAAGTTGCAGAAAAGACATAAAAATGTTAATATCCTTGAAACAAAATATTGTTCAGTGTAATGTTCTTATAAGATGATTTTAAGTTTATATAGTGTTTTGTTAATCCTGCTTTGTCTATATATGAATTGCATGACCACTCCCACCTTACTTTTGTTTTGCACATAAAATTCATATTTTTAAATTTTGCTTTGTACATTTATGCAAGCTTCATCACCCAACTGCATATTTCCTTTGTGTTTTTGAAATTTATTTGGATATTGAAGTGTGAAAACCTTCATTACTTGCTTTTTGAATGTAAAATCACAGTGTGAAAGATTTGTTTATGTATGTGACATGATATCAAAATGTACTGTTTTGATGATGCTAATTTGTTTGTTTCTGTTTTGCAGAAAATTTTAACATTTATCAATATGAAATTTTATGAAAAATTAAGTGCATAATTGTTTCTTCATGTGAACTGTAGGTTTGTATCTTTTCTTTTACTTTAAATGAGTTATAATACATCTAATTGCATCTATTTAGCTAGTAAGGAATTTTGGGATTAGTAGGTCTAATGAATAACAAAATGAGTTTAAGTTTACATTTGGAGCTTATATTGTTTATGAAAGTGATAATTCTTATTTTTTATTATAAAACTGGTTATTACCCCCCCCCCCCCAATTTACATTCCTCACCTTTAAAAGTATACATTTCCTTCCAATGTATTTAATCCATTAAATGCTTGACAGTATTATATTGAATTTAATATTTTTATGGTGAAAATAATCATTTCTAAAGTTTCCCTCCTTTAAATTTAATTCATGAGTTGTGTATTGCACTTGACTGAAAATATTGAAAAAAAAAAAAAAAATTCTTATGTATAGACTTCTGTTTGACATTTTTAAAAAATTAATAATAATAAATGTTATAAGGAAAATAAAATAAAAATGTATTTGGTAAAAGAAAATCTTAAATGCATATGAAGAAAAGAGAAAAAAAAAAAGTTCCGATGAGTAACTGAAATTAAAATTCTTCTGTTTAAAATTCCTTTTCTAAAATTAAAAAAAAAAATGTAACAATCAGTTCCGATAGATAAAAAGTTTGTTGTCATTTTTCTCTTCGGGAGGGGAAGTAAATGTACAATGTTGCCATTCATGAAATGAGTTGTTATTATTGGAAACTGAATAGACACCGTAGCGGTCATGGTGAGTAAGTCATCCTACACCACTGATTGGTTCGATGGGATCCGAACATGTGATCGCAATCTTAATTATTTCTTTGCTAGGCGGTTTAATCCTGATTAACTGTTAACCGAACTGATTTCAACGGCTCTTCATTTGAATTTCATTTGTCCGTTGGTTGTCGGCGTGTGTGCTCTTCCATTGTTTGTGCTTTTCTAGAAATCTTTTTTAATTTCTAATTAATTTTTTTTTTTCTTTTGTAGATGGATGTTTTGCATATTTACTGAGCGGATTTCCTCTTCAAGAATGAGTTTTATGGATTGCGTGTGTTTCAAGATTAAAAGAGAAACTGCCGAAAAGAATGTCTTTGTGTGCGAGAGAGGTTTGAAGAAGATTTTAATTTTGTTTTCATCTGTGATGAATTCTAATTCCGAAGTGTTTGTGTATGATGATTTTTAGCAACTAGTCGAAGCTGAGTGAATTTCCCGGATGATATGTGTGAAAGTCATCCTGAGAAATATTTCTATCTGTGCTAGAAAAGTTTGAAGTTCATTCATTGACCTTCAACTTCCATATGTTGCGACTTCTTTTTTAGCACATTTTTTGATTAATTTTAACAAGAATGGAATGCTTTCACTGGTTTATCCTTCATGAGAATTGAAATTTGTGACAGTGAAATTAATTTTGCTTTAAGAAGGAACATAAAAATTGCAAGGTAAGTGTTTATTTTTTTATATGTATGTTTGTTATCTATGTTATAACTTCTGTAATATGAATTTTGAACGTAGTGATGATACATCTTAAAAACATTGGCATTTTTATTCAATATTGAAATTTATGCATCCTTTATTTTCTTAATACAAGAAAAATTTAATTATATAACCCTTCCATAATATGAATTGGAAATAAATTTCTTCTTGTAATAACTGGATGCATATTTGATTTAGTAATGAATTCACTTATACATTTCATTTTATTAATACTTAGCTTTTTTTCATTAATTGCTATTCCACTTTTGTTTCTCACGTATGATGAAGTACTTTGCTTTTGTAATCTAATTGTTCATAGATACAAGAAATCATTTTCCTTTACTATTGACTTGGTGTATATTAATATTACAATTTAGATTTAGTTTTATTTATATTGATTTTTCACTTCTTATTCTAGTATAGTGTAGTACTTTTGCTTTAGTATTACTTAATAACATACACAACCCTTTTATGTAATGAATAAGAAATCAATTTCCTTTATAAATGACTTGGTGCATGGTTAATTTTATTCAGTTATTTAATATTATTGACTGCTCAATTCATAATAAAATGCTTTGCTATAGTATAATTTTACTACAGTGTTGAAGTGATAACAATCAGTTTCAGTAATTGTTAAAGTTTATACTGTTTATTATTTAATTTTGCAACTATATTTTTATTATGTGCAGTGAATTAGTTTATTTATTAATAGTTTCATGATAATTTAACTTATTTGATTTTAGTGTAACCTAAATATATACAAAGAATTTTATTATAATCAATAATATTAAGTAAAATAGTACAGATTAATCGTGAAATTAAAAGGCTTGTTTGTTATCTTAAAGGAACAAATCATTGAGTGTTTTCTCTTCAGATAAAGGCACAAAGGTATTGGTTAGTTACAAGGTTAGAAAAAGAAAAATATATAGTATTGTAAGTTATGCATATATTCATGATTAAACTGTTTAGTTAATTGTTATTATTAGTGTATAGTTAATAATTTTTTTACTAGCAATGTATACTGTTCTCTCGATATCTCTTCTTCGCTGTACTGTGTTTAAGTAATTCAGGTTATTTATATTATAAGAGTTGTTATTAGTATTGGAAAATGATTTATTTATTGATTGAAATTATACTGACATTTCTTTTTAAAGTTGAAGATTTAAAATCTAACAATAAGACTGAATTCAGTTTCACAGTGTGCACACCCCCCCCCCCCCCTCTTTAAGAATGCCAACTTTTAATTTAAGCCTATTTATTGTAAATTAGTGAAAACAAAAATCAATTCATTGTTGTTGTTTTTTCTCCCTTCATTTAATTGTGTTTTTCCTCATTTCAAGTCTATTTAGTAGAAATTTGTTTCTGTTTTTAATTTGAATAGTATTGGATTGCTCGAATCCTGTCGAGCAGTGTCCAAGTACATATTCTTTCCATTTTTTCTTTTTATTGCACATCTTTCATGTGTAGCTGATATATTTGCTTACTAAATTTATTTCTATATAATTTGAATTAGTATATTCATTATTGTTTTTCCTATGTAAATAAATGTTGCTTCATCAGTACTGTTTTGTTTGTTTGTTTACATTTTTACACACTAACACATAACATTGTTTATATGCATTGAGCTTTGATACATAACATATATTTCATATTAATTAAGTTAATTGTTGAAAAGTAGAAGTGTTTTTAGCAAATTTAATATAAATCTTAATGTTTATGTTTTCACATATTCACTGTACCATGTCTTGATGTGTTGTTATGCATATTTCTTAAATTCCTAATGCATTTTTACATTCATATTATTTTACATATGACAGTGAACAGAAGTTTCCTTTAGAAATTAAAAAATTATCAATGAACTTATCTTCCAAGTTTCTGTGGTCTTGTTTTGGTTATGCATGTTGTCGGTTTTTACACCCAAGTGTTTAGAAAATGTGAGTTTTTCTGAATGTCTACTTTTTAAATGGTAAATAAGTTCCCAATAGTTTGCAGAATTCAATTTCATAATTGCTATCCTGTGAGAGATTTCACTGAAAAATAGTATATTGGTTAGTTTAGTTGAGTTATAAATTTTAGTCATGTATGCACATGCGGGTTGATTGTTGGCATACTGTATTACTTTCATACTATATTTATGCATTCTGTTAAGAATACTGTTTGAAATTTACACAGTTTCAGATATTTGATTCAATTTTATAAAGAAATATTAGCAGAAATGGTGTTTGTTTGGTGTTGTGTGTGGTTTTTGTACTCTGCCGGTATTGCTCGTCACTTAAGTTTTTACATGGTTTTTAAATTTTTAATGCTTGGGAATTTTTTGGAAATAATTTGCACTGTTCAATTTAATGTGTTTGATTTTGTAAGAGGTTTCATTTTGGCAAAGCAGATTATTTGGTTCACTGCACTTAATGGTTTTTGGTGGAGGCAAATCTTGAATAGCTGTTGTTGTGTTGTGATTATTTTGAATTGCATGCTGGTGATTAACTTATTGAAGATTATGTGACATTGAAGTTGATAATTTCTACGTATGAGAAGAAGTTAAATGTTTTTGTTGATTATTATTTCATTTCTGGTAGTCTTTGTTTATATAGATTTTCCATATTTGGATTACTTGGGATATTCAATTTAATTGTTTATAATGTGATTACATCATCCTAGCAAGTGTAGTTGAAGGTGAAAGAGTGTTATTATCTCATCAACAACTTTATTTTGTAAAGATGAAGTCTGAATATTGAATGGGCATTTAGGATTCCCCCCCCCCCCTTCTGATGGCAGTTATCAATGAGTGAAGGCATGTCAACTGAACTTCATATCCTATTTTTTATGAATGAAATGAAGAAATTTTGAAAAGATATCTACTTTGTTATGCTCTAACATGGAAGAAGAATGTATAGTTATATGAAGCAGTTTTATAGCAGAAAGAAGATGAAGTTTGTGTACAGTGTAAATGACAACAAAAAATCAACCTTTACTTTCAACTGAAGATAAGAGAAGACAAACTGGAACATAGATGTCACTCTTCTGAAATGATGTGTTGATCATTTTCTTCATACAAAGAGATGCTGGAAGACAACATATATGAAAGCTGTTTCAATTTTCATTCAAAGAATTTTAGTGGAAAAGACTTGTTTTGATGAAAATCCATAGGAAGCATTTCTACACTGAGTTTTCGGATAGGAGTTTGACTGATTTCACAATGTTAAATAGCATATTGTTTACTGTGTTAGGTGTTAATTCATTATTTCCATGAATAGTTAATTGTTACTATTTAAATACATGCAATTTATGAATTCTTTAGAGACTAAATGGACAGTATAGTTATGAACACTATTAAATCCATTGTTACATCAACAATGATGCCCAGTAACAATTTATGATTCTATTATTCTTAGCTAACTGTAAGCAACAGTGAATATTGTTCTTAATACTTTTCAACACATTGTTACATCAACAATATTAAAGGCAACAATGAAGAACAAATGATATATGTGAATAATAGTATTAAAATCTCTTCATTAACAAGGTGTTTTGATATTTGCTTCATTGAAGAAGGATCATAGTGAGGTAAGTGGATTTAAGTTTATGAATACTGTATTTGACACACTTGTAAACAAAAGAGTGTTTCGAAGATTCCACGACAACATTCAATTAACAGTGTCTGCTCCTTTTTTTTTTTTAGTCCAAGTATGAACTGTAATAGTTTTAAAAATAGGACTTTTATGAATATTTGGGTACACTGCATTCAATATTTTTTTTCACATTAAGGATTTTAAATGAATTTGAATATCTAATACAAACTTGCAATGTTTCTTCGTAGAACATTATTCATCCTTGCATATTCACATACCATTTTTACCAAATTAAATTGATAGCAATTAAAATATATATTAATTACACTTCTTTTCTATATAAGAAATCTGAATTTATTAGTAATTTTTTAGATTACATAACTTTTTTTATGTTTGAACTATGCTTTAGAATAGGATTTCTTCTGTCTCGTTGTACTGAAATGCAGTGTTATTGAATTTTAGACAAAATTTCATAAATATTTTCATAAAAAGTGTTTTAATTTGAAACACACATGCTTTGAAGGAGGATAATAATGATGTTAATGGTTAGAAAAGTTATCATTTTCACATTTGTGAGTAGAGAATTGTTACGAGGATTCCTCGGTGACATTCAAGTTGCAGTGTGCACTACTTATATTTTTAAAAAAATGTAGATATAGTACATCAGAAAATGAATTTTCATTGATAATAAGAGTTTTACTACATTCCTAATTTTATTAACATTATGGATAAGGTAATTTAGTTATTTTCATACAAACATGTCATGTTTCAACACAGAATATTCTTCATCGTTACATATACACAGATCATTTTCACCAGATTTAAGAACTACCAATGAAAAAAACGCATTACATTTAATTTATGACTTTTTAAAGATAGTGAATTTAATAGTAATTTGAAGTTAATGTATCTTGTTATGTTTAATGCTTTTTAATAATAATGTTAATAGTGCACATGCATTATGTTTGAAAATGGAATTGACTTTATTGTACTCAACTGTGCATTCATTGAATTTCAGACAAATATTAACACAGAAAATGTTTAAATCTGAAACAATGTATCATTGAAATGGTTATTATAATGTTTGTGTACATGTCAGGGTTAATATAAGTTAGTTTGATCTCAATGGTTTGTGCCTGAAATGGTGAAGGAAAGATATACCATTCAATATATAATTATATAACTGTATTTATACATTTATTTTTATAATATAAAAACTTGTATGTGTTCTTTTCTCAATAACAAGTACATTTGACATTATTTAATTGTTATTTACAAGAATAAACCTTACAAGTAACTGATAGTTTAATGCGTAAGCTTGTTTCGACAAACAGTATTTACTGAATTATTGAAAATCGTAACCTAGCACATTAGAAACATTTCACACATCATTAACATAAAGAAATGACAATTTCTATGTTTGTTAATGTTTTGCATTAATTAAAGAATTATCATTTTACATGCAGCTTTATATGTGGTATGCACTTACATGTTTAGCATTCAGATGGTTGTTACAATGTTTGTGTACACATAAGAGACAATTTATGTCTTTTTGATATCAATGATATGTGACAGAAATGATATTGGAAATATAAACCACTCAGCATGTAACTGTCTTACACATTAACCTTTTTAATATTTAAACATGTAAGATGTCTTTCCTAAATAACAAGTACATTTGACACTTTTTGAGTATTCTTTACATTAATAAAACTTACAAGTAACTGACATAGTTTAATGTGGATGTTTGTTTCGACAAACAGAATTAACTGAAATGTTGAAAATAATAGCTTAGTGTTTGTACTTAGCACATTATTCTAACAATGTTTACATTTAAAAAAAAGAAGATGACAATTACAATGTTTTACAGAATAATCATTTTATATGCAACTTCATATATAAGTTATATGCACTTGTATGTTTATAGTTAACAGTTTATAAGTATTTTATTGCATTTCACATAACACTAAATGTAAAAATGGGTAAATTTCATATAGATTAAAGAACATGCTAACTTAAACATTTGATGAAACATGAGAAGCAATTAATGTATTCTTATTGTAAACACTGTATGAAGAAAGAAGAACCTTGCAGACATATTGCAGTTGTAAAAAACACTCTTAATAACTTCTTTGAATTCACTGAATAACTTCATTGAATGTTCAAACTTTGTGCCTGTATTTAACACAATGTAAGTAATTTGTAATGTTCCATTTGATACAGTGTTTACATGTATAATGAATGAAACATTTCACATGAACAAAAGAATGCATTACAACATCTAGAGTGTACAATTGTTCAGTAATGTAAAATTACACACAGGTTGGGCTTTTATACAAACATATTCATATAACTTGTTTCAACATGTAATAATCACTTGCATATTGCAGCTTCAAACTATATTACAGTGCATTTTACATGACATTGAACTTTAAAAACAACTTGTAACATGTAGAAACATTTCTCATTAAGTAAATAAGAAGCTGAACATATTAATATAGATACTGGATGAAACATTTGAAGAAATCTATGTATTCATTCATTGTAAATATTGTATAAAGGAGATATACTTTAATTAGAATTGGAAATAACAATCTTAATAATGTATGCCTCTATTTAACACAATATAAGTATGACATTACACTTCACATAATGTTTATATGAATAAATACATATAAATTTTACATTAATATTAGATAGAGGTTAAAATTTCAGTGTAAGGTAAAATGACACATGTACTTTATAGTAAGCATTCTTCATATAAGTATTATCTATTTACATAATCTGTTTGAACAAGTAATAAACACCTATGAGTAGAATCCACAAACTATATGTTTGTATTTAACATGAAATAAGTATGTCAGTCACATTTTAAACAAGATTAAACATAAACAACAGGAAATAGGAGAAAGGTATTGCATTTCACACTGTATTACAAGTAAACAATGTTAACATTTTGCACAGTTTGAAGATGAAGCTTAGTTAAGATGAAACATTCTTTGAATGTAAATGTTGTTTGAAGAAATAGGAACCCACGCATAAATTATAGTTGTACAAAGGACTCTAAATCATTTATGTATTGGATGTACAAGCTTTATGCCTGTATTAAACAGAATATAACATAAAATTAAACATTAACAAGAGAATGCTGTACATGAAAACAACATTAATATTAGAAAATGGTTACATTTACAGTGAAAGTAAACAATATACATTCATTACATTACAGCCAACTTGTTTGAACAAGTAATATGCATCTATAAATTGTATTTACCTGAAGATGAAGATTTCCTTACATTATAAACAACATTTAATAATTAGAACAACCTGTTATATGATGAAACATTTCACACTGATTAAAGATGAAGCTTACAGACATACTGAGTATAATCATATAGATTCTTGATGAAATATTTGAAGAAATGTATGCATTCTTTGATTGTAAATAGTACATAAAGAATCTGCACACAAAATATAGGTGGTAATAACATTTTTATGCAGAAATTTGTTGAATTTACAAACCATATCTTTGCAAAGTAACATTACACATTCATTTAAGACTTGAGCTTTCTTTATACAACTGTTACCTCTTCATATCACTTCTTTCCACAAGTAATAAGCACTAATGTTTTGAATATCTAAATTGTATGTTTTAATTTTACATAATATAATGATTTCTTTTCATTTCACACAACACGAATTATGAAAACAACTTGCAGTATGAGTAAACATTTCACAAGTGACTAACCATGAAGCTAAATGTCAAATAAATGAACAATATAATTGATACTAGATGAAACATGAAGGAAGATGAATGTTTATCACTATACACAAAAAATGCAGTAAGAAATCATACTCTTATGCATTAGTAAGTTGAATATACAAGCCATATATTTGTATTTATCAGAGTATAAGAATATCTTTACATTTAACACAATTTTTACATGAATGTAAGTTTACAATATCATGAAATTTTTTGCATTAGTGAAAGATTCAGCGCAGTAATTAACTGAATGAAAACATTCATTCACAAATGATTGATATTGAATGTTACATGAAGGAATACATTTATATTAAAGCTTGCACTCAATTATATATTCAATTTAACATATTAACAGACAGTATTTGTACTTAACTCAGTATTTACAGTAGAAATTGTTAGAATTTGAAAGACATTTCATTTTTTACACTGCTTAAAGAATTTAGAAGATACATTACACATTGTATTAAGGAAACTAAACAACTTGTGCATTCATTAACACAATTTGACCTACTTTGAAGTTCATATGAAGTATACAAGAACATTTACAGCTTTTACTTCACTAATTTGACATTCTTTACACCAAATTTAGTTGTAAATAAGAATTACTTCAAAGAACACTTGAATTCTTTCTTCGAATGCATATAAATATGAACTTTACCAGACATTTATCTTAATTTACTAGAATTTAAGTGCTTGACCTACTTTTAGGTTTGAATCAAGTATTTAACAACATTTGAAGGTTTTATTTCATTATTTTTATAATATTTACACCAAATTGAGTTCTAAATAAGAATACATTCTGCAAATACAGGTATTTAACTTAATTTCAGCGTATTTAAAGCTCTATAAATTTGTATTTGAGTGAATTAACATGTTACTTGACATTTTAAATTCAGAAACAATTTCATAAATATCAACATTTTAATAAAAATTCACAAAAAGTAATTAAAGAAAAGTCAAAATGTAAACATTTTAAGGAAAAACAGAGATGCGCGATTTTCGGCAAAGTCCTAATAGGAGCACGCGATAAGGTGAAATTTTCTACTAAGTCCGACGATGTGAGAAGTCGCGTTTTTCAGCAAAGTCCAAATCAGAACGCGCGATAAGGTGATAGTCGCTTCGCGAGTTTTCCGTCAAAGTCCGACGATGTGAGATTTTCTGCAAAGTCCGATACCGGAGCACGAGAAAGTGAGAAGTCGCTACCCGAGATTTCCTTCTAAATGCAAATAGGGGAGAAGTCGCGATTTTCTTCAAAGTCCAATCACCGAGAAGAGCGCTAAATACTACGTCGCACTAGTTTGGCGAAACGGGTTGCCAGTGCACAATTTTTATTATTTTCGCCCGCGGCGGCTTCTTCCGGTCGCCTGGTGGCTGGGCGAAGCGCGCGCCACTCGCGATCACGAGCGGAACATAAGGGATCGTCCGTAGCCCTATATGAGTAGCAGGTGACTGCTGGAAACAGTGGTCGATCGCGAGACAGAATGCGTTTTAAAAACGCGTCGTAATCTCGCGTACCTGTCTTGGGTCTCGGCAACGGGATTGGGTTGTTAGTACCGGTTGGCTACCTCCGGGAAAGCGGTCCTCTAACGTTGACGGTGGGTCTGTCGTGCCCGATCGGATCGGTTCTCGGTTCTTTATGGGTCGGTCGGACGCTGCCTCCGGGATAGAGGGTGTTATTCTTCTGCTACGAAGGCTGCGATCGGCGGGGAGGTATTCTCCGTCTTTCTGGCCGCTTCCAAACTATCTCAGCCTCTCTGCGAGCGGCTCGGCCCCCGTGCCGTTGACGCGACGAGCAGAACCGTACTTAAAGGAATTGATTGGTTTTCTGCATCTGTGTCCAGCGCACATATCTTCTCGATGCCTCCGCACTCGCCCCGCGGCGTTGAAGCCGTCGGGGAAGTCGTGAGACTATAGAACCTCTGTAGATTGCACGGGGAATACCTACACAAAAAGCGAGATTGACTGAGGGATCCTCCGTAGTCGAGGCGTCCCCCGCGACTGAAAATGTCGCGACTCGTGAAATGTAAGGATTCGGAGTGCATTTTCCGAACGTTCGTATGAACGATGGAAGTTACCTGGTTGATCCTGCCAGTAGTCATATGCTTGTCTCAAAGATTAAGCCATGCATGTCTAAGTACATGCCGTATTAAGGCGAAACCGCGAATGGCTCATTAAATCAGTTATGGTTCCTTGGATCGTACCTTACTACTTGGATAACTGTGGCAATTCTAGAGCTAATACATGCAGCAGAGCTCCGACCTTCGGGAACGAGCGCTTTTATTAGACCAAAACCAATCGGGCCTCGTGTCCGTCTCTTGTGGTGACTCTGTATAACTTTGGGCTGATCGCACGGGCTCGTCCCGGCGACGTATCTTTCAAGTGTCTGCCTTATCAACTGTAGATGGTAGGTTACGCGCCTACCATGGTCGTAACGGGTGACGGGGAATCAGGGTTCGATTCCGGAGAGGGAGCCTGAGAAACGGCTACCACATCCAAGGAAGGCAGCAGGCGCGCAAATTACCCACTCCCAGCACGGGGAGGTAGTGACGAAAAATAACAATACGGGACTCTTTTGAGACCCCGTAATTGGAATGAGTACACTCTAAATCCTTTAACGAGGATCCATTGGAGAGCAAGTCTGGTGCCAGCAGTCGCGGTAATTCCAGCTCCAATAGCGTATATTAAAGTTGTTGCGGTTAAAAAGCTCGTAGTTGGATCTCAGCTCCGGCCGGACGGTCCGCCTACCGGTGGTTACTGTTCGCTGCCGAGCGTTCAGGGGGCTTCTGTCTATGATCTTCACCGGTTGTGGGCGGAGACCCTCACGTTTACTTTGAAAAAATTAGAGTGCTCAAAGCAGGCGCGACGCCTGAATAATTGTGCATGGAATAATGGAATAGGACCTCGG
>NC_079155.1:139775668-139795668 GCF_947563725.1 Argiope bruennichi
AATATACAATTGATTATGAAATTCAAGTCCTTATTTGTTTATAGAATATCTGTTCCCCCACCAAACAAATTTGTTTTTAAAAAAATCCTGTTATACAATTTTTTATCAATATTTATTTCATATCTATTCAAAAACTACAATTTCTGTAATGTATTAATGATTTAATTCAATTTTAGCTGAAATGCTACAGATACTAGCTCCATTCCTATTCGAGTGGGAATCCTTATTTCTCTGCATATTTTTCTCATGTCCACTGAAATGATTTTTTTTTAATGTGCTTATATATTAATTAAAACCATATTTGCCTGATGTGTTACTTCTTTGTATGTTGCCCAATCAGTTATTTTTCTTTCTGTTAATTCTCAGCTGTTTCATGTCCAAAGTGACATATAATCGAATTGAGAAAAATCAGTTACAGATACTTGTCTCCATTCTTTTTTAAAAATATCTAATCTTATACTTATAATATCTCTCGTTGCCAATAAATGATTTGATAGTATATACAGAAAATAAGTATTTATTACATTGGATATTTAATAATTCATTATTCACCAAATATACCTATTTTATTCTCTGGGAACGGATGTCGGTTTTATGAAATGAAACAAAATTCCTTAAAATTGTAACTATCCGCACAAGTTAGATGTAGAAATTATTTACAAAAATAGGTACAGATACTTGCCTCCCTCATTTTTATACCTTCCTCTTTAGTTAAACCCTTTATAATGTACAATAAATCCTCTAACTTTACTGATACAGATACTGGCTTCCTCACCTTCACAGAAATGTTTTTTTTTTTTAAAACAGCTCTATATTCCATACATGTAGTTGCCATGACATTTATTCCGTCAGCGATACATTTGTCTGTTGCAATAATTCAAAATTCATTTACCAAAAAAAAAAAAAAAAAAAATCACTTCTAGAAACATTTATTAAATAATGATAAACATTGTAGCTCAATTGAATGATAGCTGACATAACTTGATACGTACAGGCAGTTTATTAGTAAAGAAATGAAAAATTTATATAAAAAAAAGATTAAATTTCATTCAGCATACAAATGAGTTAATACTTTTTTTATCCTATTAGAAGAACTAACTTACCTTTTTTACGATATCCTTAACAAAAGAAATGAAATCATTTAATTGAAAATTCAATGAAGGTAACAAATGTTATTGCCGTACAACATTTTTCTTAGTAAACAGTCAGATAAACAATCGTAATTCATTCAAAACGAAAAGTAATAATGATCCGTGTGCACCTCCAAGTATTTTTCCAAACTTCTTTATAATTAAAAAAAAAAGCAGAATTTTAGTATGTTATATTAATCAGTGATCCGTTAAAACGTTTGTAATGAATCATTTTCGAATAAAATATCTTATTTCTGAGAATTGCCACCGTGCACAGTAATACAATATTCAAACATAAGATCGTGATACTTTATCCGTTGCAACGTATCAAGTGGATTGTATGCATTAAAAAATAATTGTGGAAAATGATATCCTATTTCTGAGAAACGTTTTCGGATAGGATCATAAATAATTCGGATACGAAACGTTACAATTTAAAAACAATTGCCAATACTGAAAAGTGAAAAAGTTTGAATCTGTAGAGGCTGTATTCTAGCGTCCCAGGATACTTTTCCTGTTTTTTGATTGGCAGACGATTTGCAGCTCGATTTTGCTTCAAAAGGAACTGTGACCGTGTCTGTTGAAATTCATTTCTTGAACTTCGATGGCGGTCTTTTAAACGGAATATTATTTGCAATTTTCCTTTGTGTATTTTAGAATGGTGTATATTTTATAACTCATTATTTCATTCTCGTTCCCTGCTACAGACGATAATTATCACTTCGAACAGAGGATGCAAAAGAGTTTGTTTTTCAACGGAAAGAAATGAAATGGCGTGTAACTTAATCGGTCGTTCTTTTTCAAATTTTCTGTTCCGTAGTTAGTATTTATTTTACCAGTTAAAAATAGGAAGTGTCTTTTTATCATATTGTAGTCGTCGAATTCTGTAAGTGTTCTTTTTATTTAGCAATTAGAAAACCAGAAGTGCAGTGCGGGAAAAAAAAAAAGAAAAAAAAAAAAAAACGCCAACCGGGTGCTAAATTGCGTCATTTTATTCCTTTTTCTAACGCTTCTTTTGGAATATTTTGGGTTTAACACTGTAGCATGTCAACAACTGTTTTCGACGGACATTTCTTTTGGAAGGAAAGTGATTACTGTTTTAGAATCGAAAGTGAAATGATGAATGTGAGCAATTGAGTTATATGTCAGATTATCCTACCATTGGTGTTTTGTTATGACGTGTCAAAATTGTTTTCCAAACATAATCTTGAGATGTTGTTACAAAAAACTGTAATAAAATTTATATAGTTATTTCAATTCTGCCATGTGATTCAGGAATTTTGGCTCATTCTGATATGTTGAGAAAGCAATAGAATAAAAAAATTGCAAAAGCTACTGCAGTTGGAAAATGGGTAAGTTTTTCTAAAAAAATTTTCAATGGTTTGTTTGTAGTTTGTATTAAAATCTTATAACATCATCAGTTTCTTTTATATCTGCTTTTAGTGTTTACGTTCAGATTTTTCATTATATCTGATTTTGTAATTTTGATTCCAATCACTTCAATAAACCTGTTATGTTTAATTGCGTACCAAGTTTCTCGTTAAGTAATCTCCTTGGTAGTATAGGTAGCCCTTTTTGTGACACATTAAAACTTTACTGTTTCATTTCCAAATTTTCTTCCTTTGTGTTCTTCAATTTGTGGATAAATTCCTATTCATTCTTAAATAGATTCATAATCTGCATTCACTTTGTTTTTTTAGAATTGCAAAACAATTCAGCATTCATTGAGTGGTAACGTGGATAAGTTCTTGCTATCTACAAATCTAAATAATTCTGACCAAAAAAATTTTTTCTATTAAATTACTAAAAAGTGAAGTACAGTCCTTTCAGCAAGGCGTGTTATTCGAAATTACAATTTTGTACTGATACTTTTGAAATGAATGACTATTTTTTGTTTTGTTTTGAGAGCGAGTGCTGAAATCCTTTCCAAATGATTGAAACATCTGGAATTTCATAAATTTTTGGTGCATAAAAAAATACATTTTCTTTTCAAAACTTTGTGTTTTGACCGTGAAAATAATAACACAAGCAAATAAATTTCCTTTAGTCTATATATATTAGACATCAATTTTTATTACATGTGTATTTTACACACATTCACTTCGTTACACTTTTGGCTTTCAATTTGAGTTGCATGTCTCCCCCCCCCCCCCATTGCACACTTTCACTATGTTGGTGTGGTGTGGAAGTATGCAGAGTGCAATTTTGGTTCATTTCAATATGTAATTTATGTACGTGGTGTCTTTACAATTCAATAAAGAAGAAGCATAAGTTTCAGTAATGATGCGGACAAATTTGAATTGATGTCTCTTGTTTTCGAGAATTAACTTTGGTATTGTAGTGACCGATTTTAATTGAACATTCTTTTAAGTATTTTCTAAAATAATAACCTATTTTGGTTTAGAGGGAGCCTTTTTCTGATTACAAATTTAAATGTGGTTTTTGTGCATTAAATTCTTACCCCCCCCCCCCCTATTTTTTAAAGTTTCAACTGTTTTTTTCTAGTGTTAATTTCATTGTGATGTATTAGTTCGCATCTCTTAATGTTAATTAATTTTTTTGGTTACATATATTTCTTTTAAATGAAATCAAATTGAAAAATGAACTGCTTGTTTTTGTTTTGTTTTGAGAGTGAATTCTGAATTCATTTCTGATTGCTTGAAACCTCTGATTTTTTATAAATTTTGAGTGCATGAAAAATACTTCCCCCCTCCCCCCAATTTGTGTTTTGAATGTGGAAATAATATCACGAGTAAACAACTTTTGTGAAATAAACTTTCTTTTAATTATATTTTTGGTTGTCACTCTTGCTTGCATGCATCTTTTGACCATCCCTCCCCCCCCCCCCCAATTACAATTTTGTGCTGATAGTAGTGAAATGAATTCAATTTATTTTGTTTTGTTTTCATGGAAAATGATCAAATCTTTTCTAAATGATTGAAACATCTGGAATTGCATAAAGTTGTGGTGCATAAAAAATTAATTTTGTTTTCAAAATATTGTGTGTGTGTGTATAAATATTAGACATTAATTAAAGTTGTGTGTGCATTTTACACAAATTCACCCCATTATACTTTGGCCTGCCAATTTCACTTGCATGTATATCCCCCCCCCCCTGCACATTTTCACTGTGTTGGTGTGGTGTGGAAGTATGCAGCATGCAATTTTGGTTCGTTTACATATGTAATTTATGTACAGTGTGTCTTCACAATTCACTACAGAAGTATATTATCTAAATTTCTCTATTGATTCCGACAATATTAAATTAACAGTATGCAGCATCTCCTGTTTTCGTAAATAAGTGAACGTTTTTGTTAGTATTTTATAAATTACTTACCACTTTTGTTTTTAGAGGGAGCCTTTTTGTAATTGCAAATTTAAATTTGAATTTTGTGCGTGAAATCCCCCCATCTAGTGTTCATTCCATTTCGATTTATCAGTTCACATCTTTTAATATTCGATATCATTTTATGTTGCATTTTTTTTATTTATTTTTTTTTATGAAATTTAAGATGTTTTCATTTTATCGATTCCATTCAATATGTTCCTGTGGTGTGGAAGCTGTTGTATTTCCTTTGAATTTATTTCCATATGCATTTTTCTCATCTCATACTTTTGTGTGTTCATTATATGACATGCTCAATAAATTACTATTATCATTCAGAATGTCATCCCCCCCCCCCCACACACACACAATAATTTTGTTCCTTTTAATGCTGTACAGTCCTTGCAGCAATGTGTATAATTTATAATTACAAATTAGTATTTGATTTGTTTTGAGAGTGAGTGCTCAAATCATTTCTGAATGTTTGAAACTTAAATTTTTGGTGAATAAGGAATGAGTCTTCTTTTCCAAATTTGTTCTTTTGACCGTGAAAGTTATTTAACGAGAAAACAACTTTTATGAAATCAACTTTGTTAAATTATATATTTGGTTTCTCTTTTGCTTGCATGTGTCTTTCAATCCTCACACACGCATTCACTGTGTTGGTGTGGTGTTGAAATATGCAGGATACAATTTTGGCTCATTTCCATATGTAATTCATGTGCCTTGTATTTTTATAATTTAGTAAAAAAACATGTTCCATAAATTTCTGTATTGATTCGGACAATATTGAGTTAGCAATTTATGATTTAATTACCCCTCCCCCATTGATTTTTTTTTTTTTTTTTCTTATAGTGTTTAGTGTAATATTTTAATTTATATTTTCTAAGAACTAAAGAGATAATTTTGTTTTTACAGTGAACGTTGGAATAGTTTTAAAAAAATGGTCATATAAGATTTCTTTTATTCCATTTAAAAGATGTTATTTTGTTTATTTTTAAAAAGCTTTTCTTCCTGCTGTACTATTAATTTCATGTTCATTAATTGAAGTTTAAATTTTTTTAATGTTATTGCTTTTGGTTTCATGCCTCATATATATATGCGTATGAAATTATAGATGTTTTGTTTGCAATGACTTTATCTGTATAGTGTTGGTGTGGTGTGACAGCTGTCAGAATGGCATTTGAATGCATTTTTTTATCCATTCTGCATGTTCTAGTTTGCTTTGTGTTTCTGATGTCTTAACGGATCACATTATATCAATTGATCAAGATAATATTGCTTTATTTTTTCTTTCAATCCTGTTTATATATGTGTCAGTTACTTTTTCAAAATGCATTTAATAATAGGTTAATTTGTTTTATTCTTTATTATTGTATAAGGCTAAAAATTTATTATTGTATAAAGTTAGTTACTCATTAACACGTGTTTATTCTATAGAAATATTCGTATTAGAATATTAAAGGAAAGTGACTGGTGGTTTGTTGACATTCTCTGAAACAGTGATTAACAAGTTCATGTAATACAAAAATTCACTGAAACATTTTAAATTCAGTGAAGCACATAAAAAACAATGTTTACAATTGATTTGGTTATGATTTCTTTGAAATCTTTTTCGAAAACAAATATTTTATTTTGTATTGAATAATAAATATCTTAAATTATTATTTGTTATAAAAGTTTTTTTTTTTTTTTTTTTTTCCCCTTCAATTGCATTAAACTAAGATTACCACTGCTTACTTAAATTATTATTTGTTATAAAAGTTTTTTTTTTTTTTTTTCCTTCAATTGCATTAAACTAAGATTACCACTGCTTACTTTACTAATGTCTTGATAATGTCACTTTCTTTAAATAAAAAAAAATAATGAGTATGATATATCTTATTATTATTTGGACACGCTTTGAAGAATTTTAAGCTTTGCATGGTTCATAGCATTTGTAGTTCATTCCCCCCCCCCCCCATATTCTCTGGTTGCTATAAAAACAAAAACTGTTAGTAAAATGAAACGCTTCTGCTTTCTTTCAAAATTTTTTTTTATTTTCTGGTTCTACAAATGAATTGGTAGTTCTGCTTTGAAAGTAGCAACCAGGTAAGTTGCAGAAAAGACATAAAAATGTTAATATCCTTGAAACAAAATATTGTTCAGTGTAATGTTCTTATAAGATGATTTTAAGTTTATATAGTGTTTTGTTAATCCTGCTTTGTCTATATATGAATTGCATGACCACTCCCACCTTACTTTTGTTTTGCACATAAAATTCATATTTTTAAATTTTGCTTTGTACATTTATGCAAGCTTCATCACCCAACTGCATATTTCCTTTGTGTTTTTGAAATTTATTTGGATATTGAAGTGTGAAAACCTTCATTACTTGCTTTTTGAATGTAAAATCACAGTGTGAAAGATTTGTTTATGTATGTGACATGATATCAAAATGTACTGTTTTGATGATGCTAATTTGTTTGTTTCTGTTTTGCAGAAAATTTTAACATTTATCAATATGAAATTTTATGAAAAATTAAGTGCATAATTGTTTCTTCATGTGAACTGTAGGTTTGTATCTTTTCTTTTACTTTAAATGAGTTATAATACATCTAATTGCATCTATTTAGCTAGTAAGGAATTTTGGGATTAGTAGGTCTAATGAATAACAAAATGAGTTTAAGTTTACATTTGGAGCTTATATTGTTTATGAAAGTGATAATTCTTATTTTTTATTATAAAACTGGTTATTACCCCCCCCCCCCCAATTTACATTC
Source organism: Argiope bruennichi (assembly GCF_947563725.1). Taxonomy (NCBI): domain Eukaryota; kingdom Metazoa; phylum Arthropoda; class Arachnida; order Araneae; family Araneidae; genus Argiope; species Argiope bruennichi. The sequence goes on from NC_079155.1 coordinate 139,782,886, forward strand.
CTCACCTTTAAAAGTATACATTTCCTTCCAATGTATTTAATCCATTAAATGCTTGACAGTATTATATTGAATTTAATATTTTTATGGTGAAAATAATCATTTCTAAAGTTTCCCTCCTTTAAATTTAATTCATGAGTTGTGTATTGCACTTGACTGAAAATATTGAAAAAAAAAAAAAAAATTCTTATGTATAGACTTCTGTTTGACATTTTTAAAAAATTAATAATAATAAATGTTATAAGGAAAATAAAATAAAAATGTATTTGGTAAAAGAAAATCTTAAATGCATATGAAGAAAAGAGAAAAAAAAAAAGTTCCGATGAGTAACTGAAATTAAAATTCTTCTGTTTAAAATTCCTTTTCTAAAATTAAAAAAAAAAATGTAACAATCAGTTCCGATAGATAAAAAGTTTGTTGTCATTTTTCTCTTCGGGAGGGGAAGTAAATGTACAATGTTGCCATTCATGAAATGAGTTGTTATTATTGGAAACTGAATAGACACCGTAGCGGTCATGGTGAGTAAGTCATCCTACACCACTGATTGGTTCGATGGGATCCGAACATGTGATCGCAATCTTAATTATTTCTTTGCTAGGCGGTTTAATCCTGATTAACTGTTAACCGAACTGATTTCAACGGCTCTTCATTTGAATTTCATTTGTCCGTTGGTTGTCGGCGTGTGTGCTCTTCCATTGTTTGTGCTTTTCTAGAAATCTTTTTTAATTTCTAATTAATTTTTTTTTTTCTTTTGTAGATGGATGTTTTGCATATTTACTGAGCGGATTTCCTCTTCAAGAATGAGTTTTATGGATTGCGTGTGTTTCAAGATTAAAAGAGAAACTGCCGAAAAGAATGTCTTTGTGTGCGAGAGAGGTTTGAAGAAGATTTTAATTTTGTTTTCATCTGTGATGAATTCTAATTCCGAAGTGTTTGTGTATGATGATTTTTAGCAACTAGTCGAAGCTGAGTGAATTTCCCGGATGATATGTGTGAAAGTCATCCTGAGAAATATTTCTATCTGTGCTAGAAAAGTTTGAAGTTCATTCATTGACCTTCAACTTCCATATGTTGCGACTTCTTTTTTAGCACATTTTTTGATTAATTTTAACAAGAATGGAATGCTTTCACTGGTTTATCCTTCATGAGAATTGAAATTTGTGACAGTGAAATTAATTTTGCTTTAAGAAGGAACATAAAAATTGCAAGGTAAGTGTTTATTTTTTTATATGTATGTTTGTTATCTATGTTATAACTTCTGTAATATGAATTTTGAACGTAGTGATGATACATCTTAAAAACATTGGCATTTTTATTCAATATTGAAATTTATGCATCCTTTATTTTCTTAATACAAGAAAAATTTAATTATATAACCCTTCCATAATATGAATTGGAAATAAATTTCTTCTTGTAATAACTGGATGCATATTTGATTTAGTAATGAATTCACTTATACATTTCATTTTATTAATACTTAGCTTTTTTTCATTAATTGCTATTCCACTTTTGTTTCTCACGTATGATGAAGTACTTTGCTTTTGTAATCTAATTGTTCATAGATACAAGAAATCATTTTCCTTTACTATTGACTTGGTGTATATTAATATTACAATTTAGATTTAGTTTTATTTATATTGATTTTTCACTTCTTATTCTAGTATAGTGTAGTACTTTTGCTTTAGTATTACTTAATAACATACACAACCCTTTTATGTAATGAATAAGAAATCAATTTCCTTTATAAATGACTTGGTGCATGGTTAATTTTATTCAGTTATTTAATATTATTGACTGCTCAATTCATAATAAAATGCTTTGCTATAGTATAATTTTACTACAGTGTTGAAGTGATAACAATCAGTTTCAGTAATTGTTAAAGTTTATACTGTTTATTATTTAATTTTGCAACTATATTTTTATTATGTGCAGTGAATTAGTTTATTTATTAATAGTTTCATGATAATTTAACTTATTTGATTTTAGTGTAACCTAAATATATACAAAGAATTTTATTATAATCAATAATATTAAGTAAAATAGTACAGATTAATCGTGAAATTAAAAGGCTTGTTTGTTATCTTAAAGGAACAAATCATTGAGTGTTTTCTCTTCAGATAAAGGCACAAAGGTATTGGTTAGTTACAAGGTTAGAAAAAGAAAAATATATAGTATTGTAAGTTATGCATATATTCATGATTAAACTGTTTAGTTAATTGTTATTATTAGTGTATAGTTAATAATTTTTTTACTAGCAATGTATACTGTTCTCTCGATATCTCTTCTTCGCTGTACTGTGTTTAAGTAATTCAGGTTATTTATATTATAAGAGTTGTTATTAGTATTGGAAAATGATTTATTTATTGATTGAAATTATACTGACATTTCTTTTTAAAGTTGAAGATTTAAAATCTAACAATAAGACTGAATTCAGTTTCACAGTGTGCACACCCCCCCCCCCCCCTCTTTAAGAATGCCAACTTTTAATTTAAGCCTATTTATTGTAAATTAGTGAAAACAAAAATCAATTCATTGTTGTTGTTTTTTCTCCCTTCATTTAATTGTGTTTTTCCTCATTTCAAGTCTATTTAGTAGAAATTTGTTTCTGTTTTTAATTTGAATAGTATTGGATTGCTCGAATCCTGTCGAGCAGTGTCCAAGTACATATTCTTTCCATTTTTTCTTTTTATTGCACATCTTTCATGTGTAGCTGATATATTTGCTTACTAAATTTATTTCTATATAATTTGAATTAGTATATTCATTATTGTTTTTCCTATGTAAATAAATGTTGCTTCATCAGTACTGTTTTGTTTGTTTGTTTACATTTTTACACACTAACACATAACATTGTTTATATGCATTGAGCTTTGATACATAACATATATTTCATATTAATTAAGTTAATTGTTGAAAAGTAGAAGTGTTTTTAGCAAATTTAATATAAATCTTAATGTTTATGTTTTCACATATTCACTGTACCATGTCTTGATGTGTTGTTATGCATATTTCTTAAATTCCTAATGCATTTTTACATTCATATTATTTTACATATGACAGTGAACAGAAGTTTCCTTTAGAAATTAAAAAATTATCAATGAACTTATCTTCCAAGTTTCTGTGGTCTTGTTTTGGTTATGCATGTTGTCGGTTTTTACACCCAAGTGTTTAGAAAATGTGAGTTTTTCTGAATGTCTACTTTTTAAATGGTAAATAAGTTCCCAATAGTTTGCAGAATTCAATTTCATAATTGCTATCCTGTGAGAGATTTCACTGAAAAATAGTATATTGGTTAGTTTAGTTGAGTTATAAATTTTAGTCATGTATGCACATGCGGGTTGATTGTTGGCATACTGTATTACTTTCATACTATATTTATGCATTCTGTTAAGAATACTGTTTGAAATTTACACAGTTTCAGATATTTGATTCAATTTTATAAAGAAATATTAGCAGAAATGGTGTTTGTTTGGTGTTGTGTGTGGTTTTTGTACTCTGCCGGTATTGCTCGTCACTTAAGTTTTTACATGGTTTTTAAATTTTTAATGCTTGGGAATTTTTTGGAAATAATTTGCACTGTTCAATTTAATGTGTTTGATTTTGTAAGAGGTTTCATTTTGGCAAAGCAGATTATTTGGTTCACTGCACTTAATGGTTTTTGGTGGAGGCAAATCTTGAATAGCTGTTGTTGTGTTGTGATTATTTTGAATTGCATGCTGGTGATTAACTTATTGAAGATTATGTGACATTGAAGTTGATAATTTCTACGTATGAGAAGAAGTTAAATGTTTTTGTTGATTATTATTTCATTTCTGGTAGTCTTTGTTTATATAGATTTTCCATATTTGGATTACTTGGGATATTCAATTTAATTGTTTATAATGTGATTACATCATCCTAGCAAGTGTAGTTGAAGGTGAAAGAGTGTTATTATCTCATCAACAACTTTATTTTGTAAAGATGAAGTCTGAATATTGAATGGGCATTTAGGATTCCCCCCCCCCCCTTCTGATGGCAGTTATCAATGAGTGAAGGCATGTCAACTGAACTTCATATCCTATTTTTTATGAATGAAATGAAGAAATTTTGAAAAGATATCTACTTTGTTATGCTCTAACATGGAAGAAGAATGTATAGTTATATGAAGCAGTTTTATAGCAGAAAGAAGATGAAGTTTGTGTACAGTGTAAATGACAACAAAAAATCAACCTTTACTTTCAACTGAAGATAAGAGAAGACAAACTGGAACATAGATGTCACTCTTCTGAAATGATGTGTTGATCATTTTCTTCATACAAAGAGATGCTGGAAGACAACATATATGAAAGCTGTTTCAATTTTCATTCAAAGAATTTTAGTGGAAAAGACTTGTTTTGATGAAAATCCATAGGAAGCATTTCTACACTGAGTTTTCGGATAGGAGTTTGACTGATTTCACAATGTTAAATAGCATATTGTTTACTGTGTTAGGTGTTAATTCATTATTTCCATGAATAGTTAATTGTTACTATTTAAATACATGCAATTTATGAATTCTTTAGAGACTAAATGGACAGTATAGTTATGAACACTATTAAATCCATTGTTACATCAACAATGATGCCCAGTAACAATTTATGATTCTATTATTCTTAGCTAACTGTAAGCAACAGTGAATATTGTTCTTAATACTTTTCAACACATTGTTACATCAACAATATTAAAGGCAACAATGAAGAACAAATGATATATGTGAATAATAGTATTAAAATCTCTTCATTAACAAGGTGTTTTGATATTTGCTTCATTGAAGAAGGATCATAGTGAGGTAAGTGGATTTAAGTTTATGAATACTGTATTTGACACACTTGTAAACAAAAGAGTGTTTCGAAGATTCCACGACAACATTCAATTAACAGTGTCTGCTCCTTTTTTTTTTTTAGTCCAAGTATGAACTGTAATAGTTTTAAAAATAGGACTTTTATGAATATTTGGGTACACTGCATTCAATATTTTTTTTCACATTAAGGATTTTAAATGAATTTGAATATCTAATACAAACTTGCAATGTTTCTTCGTAGAACATTATTCATCCTTGCATATTCACATACCATTTTTACCAAATTAAATTGATAGCAATTAAAATATATATTAATTACACTTCTTTTCTATATAAGAAATCTGAATTTATTAGTAATTTTTTAGATTACATAACTTTTTTTATGTTTGAACTATGCTTTAGAATAGGATTTCTTCTGTCTCGTTGTACTGAAATGCAGTGTTATTGAATTTTAGACAAAATTTCATAAATATTTTCATAAAAAGTGTTTTAATTTGAAACACACATGCTTTGAAGGAGGATAATAATGATGTTAATGGTTAGAAAAGTTATCATTTTCACATTTGTGAGTAGAGAATTGTTACGAGGATTCCTCGGTGACATTCAAGTTGCAGTGTGCACTACTTATATTTTTAAAAAAATGTAGATATAGTACATCAGAAAATGAATTTTCATTGATAATAAGAGTTTTACTACATTCCTAATTTTATTAACATTATGGATAAGGTAATTTAGTTATTTTCATACAAACATGTCATGTTTCAACACAGAATATTCTTCATCGTTACATATACACAGATCATTTTCACCAGATTTAAGAACTACCAATGAAAAAAACGCATTACATTTAATTTATGACTTTTTAAAGATAGTGAATTTAATAGTAATTTGAAGTTAATGTATCTTGTTATGTTTAATGCTTTTTAATAATAATGTTAATAGTGCACATGCATTATGTTTGAAAATGGAATTGACTTTATTGTACTCAACTGTGCATTCATTGAATTTCAGACAAATATTAACACAGAAAATGTTTAAATCTGAAACAATGTATCATTGAAATGGTTATTATAATGTTTGTGTACATGTCAGGGTTAATATAAGTTAGTTTGATCTCAATGGTTTGTGCCTGAAATGGTGAAGGAAAGATATACCATTCAATATATAATTATATAACTGTATTTATACATTTATTTTTATAATATAAAAACTTGTATGTGTTCTTTTCTCAATAACAAGTACATTTGACATTATTTAATTGTTATTTACAAGAATAAACCTTACAAGTAACTGATAGTTTAATGCGTAAGCTTGTTTCGACAAACAGTATTTACTGAATTATTGAAAATCGTAACCTAGCACATTAGAAACATTTCACACATCATTAACATAAAGAAATGACAATTTCTATGTTTGTTAATGTTTTGCATTAATTAAAGAATTATCATTTTACATGCAGCTTTATATGTGGTATGCACTTACATGTTTAGCATTCAGATGGTTGTTACAATGTTTGTGTACACATAAGAGACAATTTATGTCTTTTTGATATCAATGATATGTGACAGAAATGATATTGGAAATATAAACCACTCAGCATGTAACTGTCTTACACATTAACCTTTTTAATATTTAAACATGTAAGATGTCTTTCCTAAATAACAAGTACATTTGACACTTTTTGAGTATTCTTTACATTAATAAAACTTACAAGTAACTGACATAGTTTAATGTGGATGTTTGTTTCGACAAACAGAATTAACTGAAATGTTGAAAATAATAGCTTAGTGTTTGTACTTAGCACATTATTCTAACAATGTTTACATTTAAAAAAAAGAAGATGACAATTACAATGTTTTACAGAATAATCATTTTATATGCAACTTCATATATAAGTTATATGCACTTGTATGTTTATAGTTAACAGTTTATAAGTATTTTATTGCATTTCACATAACACTAAATGTAAAAATGGGTAAATTTCATATAGATTAAAGAACATGCTAACTTAAACATTTGATGAAACATGAGAAGCAATTAATGTATTCTTATTGTAAACACTGTATGAAGAAAGAAGAACCTTGCAGACATATTGCAGTTGTAAAAAACACTCTTAATAACTTCTTTGAATTCACTGAATAACTTCATTGAATGTTCAAACTTTGTGCCTGTATTTAACACAATGTAAGTAATTTGTAATGTTCCATTTGATACAGTGTTTACATGTATAATGAATGAAACATTTCACATGAACAAAAGAATGCATTACAACATCTAGAGTGTACAATTGTTCAGTAATGTAAAATTACACACAGGTTGGGCTTTTATACAAACATATTCATATAACTTGTTTCAACATGTAATAATCACTTGCATATTGCAGCTTCAAACTATATTACAGTGCATTTTACATGACATTGAACTTTAAAAACAACTTGTAACATGTAGAAACATTTCTCATTAAGTAAATAAGAAGCTGAACATATTAATATAGATACTGGATGAAACATTTGAAGAAATCTATGTATTCATTCATTGTAAATATTGTATAAAGGAGATATACTTTAATTAGAATTGGAAATAACAATCTTAATAATGTATGCCTCTATTTAACACAATATAAGTATGACATTACACTTCACATAATGTTTATATGAATAAATACATATAAATTTTACATTAATATTAGATAGAGGTTAAAATTTCAGTGTAAGGTAAAATGACACATGTACTTTATAGTAAGCATTCTTCATATAAGTATTATCTATTTACATAATCTGTTTGAACAAGTAATAAACACCTATGAGTAGAATCCACAAACTATATGTTTGTATTTAACATGAAATAAGTATGTCAGTCACATTTTAAACAAGATTAAACATAAACAACAGGAAATAGGAGAAAGGTATTGCATTTCACACTGTATTACAAGTAAACAATGTTAACATTTTGCACAGTTTGAAGATGAAGCTTAGTTAAGATGAAACATTCTTTGAATGTAAATGTTGTTTGAAGAAATAGGAACCCACGCATAAATTATAGTTGTACAAAGGACTCTAAATCATTTATGTATTGGATGTACAAGCTTTATGCCTGTATTAAACAGAATATAACATAAAATTAAACATTAACAAGAGAATGCTGTACATGAAAACAACATTAATATTAGAAAATGGTTACATTTACAGTGAAAGTAAACAATATACATTCATTACATTACAGCCAACTTGTTTGAACAAGTAATATGCATCTATAAATTGTATTTACCTGAAGATGAAGATTTCCTTACATTATAAACAACATTTAATAATTAGAACAACCTGTTATATGATGAAACATTTCACACTGATTAAAGATGAAGCTTACAGACATACTGAGTATAATCATATAGATTCTTGATGAAATATTTGAAGAAATGTATGCATTCTTTGATTGTAAATAGTACATAAAGAATCTGCACACAAAATATAGGTGGTAATAACATTTTTATGCAGAAATTTGTTGAATTTACAAACCATATCTTTGCAAAGTAACATTACACATTCATTTAAGACTTGAGCTTTCTTTATACAACTGTTACCTCTTCATATCACTTCTTTCCACAAGTAATAAGCACTAATGTTTTGAATATCTAAATTGTATGTTTTAATTTTACATAATATAATGATTTCTTTTCATTTCACACAACACGAATTATGAAAACAACTTGCAGTATGAGTAAACATTTCACAAGTGACTAACCATGAAGCTAAATGTCAAATAAATGAACAATATAATTGATACTAGATGAAACATGAAGGAAGATGAATGTTTATCACTATACACAAAAAATGCAGTAAGAAATCATACTCTTATGCATTAGTAAGTTGAATATACAAGCCATATATTTGTATTTATCAGAGTATAAGAATATCTTTACATTTAACACAATTTTTACATGAATGTAAGTTTACAATATCATGAAATTTTTTGCATTAGTGAAAGATTCAGCGCAGTAATTAACTGAATGAAAACATTCATTCACAAATGATTGATATTGAATGTTACATGAAGGAATACATTTATATTAAAGCTTGCACTCAATTATATATTCAATTTAACATATTAACAGACAGTATTTGTACTTAACTCAGTATTTACAGTAGAAATTGTTAGAATTTGAAAGACATTTCATTTTTTACACTGCTTAAAGAATTTAGAAGATACATTACACATTGTATTAAGGAAACTAAACAACTTGTGCATTCATTAACACAATTTGACCTACTTTGAAGTTCATATGAAGTATACAAGAACATTTACAGCTTTTACTTCACTAATTTGACATTCTTTACACCAAATTTAGTTGTAAATAAGAATTACTTCAAAGAACACTTGAATTCTTTCTTCGAATGCATATAAATATGAACTTTACCAGACATTTATCTTAATTTACTAGAATTTAAGTGCTTGACCTACTTTTAGGTTTGAATCAAGTATTTAACAACATTTGAAGGTTTTATTTCATTATTTTTATAATATTTACACCAAATTGAGTTCTAAATAAGAATACATTCTGCAAATACAGGTATTTAACTTAATTTCAGCGTATTTAAAGCTCTATAAATTTGTATTTGAGTGAATTAACATGTTACTTGACATTTTAAATTCAGAAACAATTTCATAAATATCAACATTTTAATAAAAATTCACAAAAAGTAATTAAAGAAAAGTCAAAATGTAAACATTTTAAGGAAAAACAGAGATGCGCGATTTTCGGCAAAGTCCTAATAGGAGCACGCGATAAGGTGAAATTTTCTACTAAGTCCGACGATGTGAGAAGTCGCGTTTTTCAGCAAAGTCCAAATCAGAACGCGCGATAAGGTGATAGTCGCTTCGCGAGTTTTCCGTCAAAGTCCGACGATGTGAGATTTTCTGCAAAGTCCGATACCGGAGCACGAGAAAGTGAGAAGTCGCTACCCGAGATTTCCTTCTAAATGCAAATAGGGGAGAAGTCGCGATTTTCTTCAAAGTCCAATCACCGAGAAGAGCGCTAAATACTACGTCGCACTAGTTTGGCGAAACGGGTTGCCAGTGCACAATTTTTATTATTTTCGCCCGCGGCGGCTTCTTCCGGTCGCCTGGTGGCTGGGCGAAGCGCGCGCCACTCGCGATCACGAGCGGAACATAAGGGATCGTCCGTAGCCCTATATGAGTAGCAGGTGACTGCTGGAAACAGTGGTCGATCGCGAGACAGAATGCGTTTTAAAAACGCGTCGTAATCTCGCGTACCTGTCTTGGGTCTCGGCAACGGGATTGGGTTGTTAGTACCGGTTGGCTACCTCCGGGAAAGCGGTCCTCTAACGTTGACGGTGGGTCTGTCGTGCCCGATCGGATCGGTTCTCGGTTCTTTATGGGTCGGTCGGACGCTGCCTCCGGGATAGAGGGTGTTATTCTTCTGCTACGAAGGCTGCGATCGGCGGGGAGGTATTCTCCGTCTTTCTGGCCGCTTCCAAACTATCTCAGCCTCTCTGCGAGCGGCTCGGCCCCCGTGCCGTTGACGCGACGAGCAGAACCGTACTTAAAGGAATTGATTGGTTTTCTGCATCTGTGTCCAGCGCACATATCTTCTCGATGCCTCCGCACTCGCCCCGCGGCGTTGAAGCCGTCGGGGAAGTCGTGAGACTATAGAACCTCTGTAGATTGCACGGGGAATACCTACACAAAAAGCGAGATTGACTGAGGGATCCTCCGTAGTCGAGGCGTCCCCCGCGACTGAAAATGTCGCGACTCGTGAAATGTAAGGATTCGGAGTGCATTTTCCGAACGTTCGTATGAACGATGGAAGTTACCTGGTTGATCCTGCCAGTAGTCATATGCTTGTCTCAAAGATTAAGCCATGCATGTCTAAGTACATGCCGTATTAAGGCGAAACCGCGAATGGCTCATTAAATCAGTTATGGTTCCTTGGATCGTACCTTACTACTTGGATAACTGTGGCAATTCTAGAGCTAATACATGCAGCAGAGCTCCGACCTTCGGGAACGAGCGCTTTTATTAGACCAAAACCAATCGGGCCTCGTGTCCGTCTCTTGTGGTGACTCTGTATAACTTTGGGCTGATCGCACGGGCTCGTCCCGGCGACGTATCTTTCAAGTGTCTGCCTTATCAACTGTAGATGGTAGGTTACGCGCCTACCATGGTCGTAACGGGTGACGGGGAATCAGGGTTCGATTCCGGAGAGGGAGCCTGAGAAACGGCTACCACATCCAAGGAAGGCAGCAGGCGCGCAAATTACCCACTCCCAGCACGGGGAGGTAGTGACGAAAAATAACAATACGGGACTCTTTTGAGACCCCGTAATTGGAATGAGTACACTCTAAATCCTTTAACGAGGATCCATTGGAGAGCAAGTCTGGTGCCAGCAGTCGCGGTAATTCCAGCTCCAATAGCGTATATTAAAGTTGTTGCGGTTAAAAAGCTCGTAGTTGGATCTCAGCTCCGGCCGGACGGTCCGCCTACCGGTGGTTACTGTTCGCTGCCGAGCGTTCAGGGGGCTTCTGTCTATGATCTTCACCGGTTGTGGGCGGAGACCCTCACGTTTACTTTGAAAAAATTAGAGTGCTCAAAGCAGGCGCGACGCCTGAATAATTGTGCATGGAATAATGGAATAGGACCTCGGTTCTATTTTGTTGGTTTTCGGAACACGAGGTAATGATTAAGAGGGACAGACGGGGGCATTCGTATTGCGACGCTAGAGGTGAAATTCTTGGACCGTCGCAAGACGAACTACTGCGAAAGCATTTGCCAAGAATGTTTCCATTAATCAAGAACGAAAGTTAGAGGTTCGAAGGCGATCAGATACCGCCCTAGTTCTAACCATAAACGATGCCAGCCAGCGATCCGGCTGTGTTCCTCAAATGACACGCCGGGCAGCTTCCGGGAAACCAAAGCTTTTGGGTTCCGGGGGAAGTATGGTTGCAAAGCTGAAACTTAAAGGAATTGACGGAAGGGCACCACCAGAAATGGAGCCTGCGGCTTAATTTGACTCAACACGGGAAAACTTACCCGGCCCGGACACAGGAAGGATTGACAGATTAAGAGCTCTTTCTTGATTCTGTGGGTGGTGGTGCATGGCCGTTCTTAGTTGGTGGGGCGACTTGTCTGGTTAATTCCGATAACGAACGAGACTCTAGCCTACTAAATAGACGTTCCCATCCTCTTGTAGTGGGACGTTCTTCTTAGAGGGACAAGCGGCGTTTAGCCGCACGAGACAGAGCAATAACAGGTCTGGGATGCCCTTAGATGTCCGGGGCCGCACGCGCGCTACATTGAAGGAATCAGCGTGTGCTTTCCCTGTCCGAAAGGACTGGGTAACCCGTTGAACCTCCTTCGTGCTGGGGATTGGAAAGTGTAATTGATTCCATGAACGAGGAATTCCCAGTAAGCACGAGTCATCAGCTCGTGTTGATTACGTCCCTGCCCTTTGTCCACACCGCCCGTCGCTACTACCGATTGAATGATTTAGTGAGGTCTTCGGACTGGCGCTCGGATTGGCCTTTTGGTCGAGCCGGTGTGCCGGAAAGATGACCAAACTTGATCATTTAGAGGAAGTAAAAGTCGTAACAAGGTTTTCGTAGGTGAACCTGCGAAAGGATCATTAATTATAAACTATTATGTTTAAACGAGGAGCTTTTTTAAGTTCCTTGCCGGTACTGGTTCCCACGCGACTCGGGGAACGAAGTACCCAAATTCGAATCTATGATGCCTACTATGGGTGTGCCTGTTCTATCCCCGGCCCTCGACTTGGGCAAGAGGGGGGTCCTAGTTAACTAGGGCTAGGCTTGAAGAGATGTGCCTGTGTGCACACCGCCCCGTGGCATCGCTTCCCTATATGGGGAGTGTATTGAAATAATACTCGAACGCACTAACGACCTTTCGGAAACGATTGGCCAAAAATAAGAAGTACAACTCTGAGCAGTGGATCA
>NC_079155.1:139805668-139820183 GCF_947563725.1 Argiope bruennichi
TTACAAAAATAGGTACAGATACTTGCCTCCCTCATTTTTATACCTTCCTCTTTAGTTAAACCCTTTATAATGTACAATAAATCCTCTAACTTTACTGATACAGATACTGGCTTCCTCACCTTCACAGAAATGTTTTTTTTTTTTAAAACAGCTCTATATTCCATACATGTAGTTGCCATGACATTTATTCCGTCAGCGATACATTTGTCTGTTGCAATAATTCAAAATTCATTTACCAAAAAAAAAAAAAAAAAAAATCACTTCTAGAAACATTTATTAAATAATGATAAACATTGTAGCTCAATTGAATGATAGCTGACATAACTTGATACGTACAGGCAGTTTATTAGTAAAGAAATGAAAAATTTATATAAAAAAAAGATTAAATTTCATTCAGCATACAAATGAGTTAATACTTTTTTTATCCTATTAGAAGAACTAACTTACCTTTTTTACGATATCCTTAACAAAAGAAATGAAATCATTTAATTGAAAATTCAATGAAGGTAACAAATGTTATTGCCGTACAACATTTTTCTTAGTAAACAGTCAGATAAACAATCGTAATTCATTCAAAACGAAAAGTAATAATGATCCGTGTGCACCTCCAAGTATTTTTCCAAACTTCTTTATAATTAAAAAAAAAAGCAGAATTTTAGTATGTTATATTAATCAGTGATCCGTTAAAACGTTTGTAATGAATCATTTTCGAATAAAATATCTTATTTCTGAGAATTGCCACCGTGCACAGTAATACAATATTCAAACATAAGATCGTGATACTTTATCCGTTGCAACGTATCAAGTGGATTGTATGCATTAAAAAATAATTGTGGAAAATGATATCCTATTTCTGAGAAACGTTTTCGGATAGGATCATAAATAATTCGGATACGAAACGTTACAATTTAAAAACAATTGCCAATACTGAAAAGTGAAAAAGTTTGAATCTGTAGAGGCTGTATTCTAGCGTCCCAGGATACTTTTCCTGTTTTTTGATTGGCAGACGATTTGCAGCTCGATTTTGCTTCAAAAGGAACTGTGACCGTGTCTGTTGAAATTCATTTCTTGAACTTCGATGGCGGTCTTTTAAACGGAATATTATTTGCAATTTTCCTTTGTGTATTTTAGAATGGTGTATATTTTATAACTCATTATTTCATTCTCGTTCCCTGCTACAGACGATAATTATCACTTCGAACAGAGGATGCAAAAGAGTTTGTTTTTCAACGGAAAGAAATGAAATGGCGTGTAACTTAATCGGTCGTTCTTTTTCAAATTTTCTGTTCCGTAGTTAGTATTTATTTTACCAGTTAAAAATAGGAAGTGTCTTTTTATCATATTGTAGTCGTCGAATTCTGTAAGTGTTCTTTTTATTTAGCAATTAGAAAACCAGAAGTGCAGTGCGGGAAAAAAAAAAAGAAAAAAAAAAAAAAACGCCAACCGGGTGCTAAATTGCGTCATTTTATTCCTTTTTCTAACGCTTCTTTTGGAATATTTTGGGTTTAACACTGTAGCATGTCAACAACTGTTTTCGACGGACATTTCTTTTGGAAGGAAAGTGATTACTGTTTTAGAATCGAAAGTGAAATGATGAATGTGAGCAATTGAGTTATATGTCAGATTATCCTACCATTGGTGTTTTGTTATGACGTGTCAAAATTGTTTTCCAAACATAATCTTGAGATGTTGTTACAAAAAACTGTAATAAAATTTATATAGTTATTTCAATTCTGCCATGTGATTCAGGAATTTTGGCTCATTCTGATATGTTGAGAAAGCAATAGAATAAAAAAATTGCAAAAGCTACTGCAGTTGGAAAATGGGTAAGTTTTTCTAAAAAAATTTTCAATGGTTTGTTTGTAGTTTGTATTAAAATCTTATAACATCATCAGTTTCTTTTATATCTGCTTTTAGTGTTTACGTTCAGATTTTTCATTATATCTGATTTTGTAATTTTGATTCCAATCACTTCAATAAACCTGTTATGTTTAATTGCGTACCAAGTTTCTCGTTAAGTAATCTCCTTGGTAGTATAGGTAGCCCTTTTTGTGACACATTAAAACTTTACTGTTTCATTTCCAAATTTTCTTCCTTTGTGTTCTTCAATTTGTGGATAAATTCCTATTCATTCTTAAATAGATTCATAATCTGCATTCACTTTGTTTTTTTAGAATTGCAAAACAATTCAGCATTCATTGAGTGGTAACGTGGATAAGTTCTTGCTATCTACAAATCTAAATAATTCTGACCAAAAAAATTTTTTCTATTAAATTACTAAAAAGTGAAGTACAGTCCTTTCAGCAAGGCGTGTTATTCGAAATTACAATTTTGTACTGATACTTTTGAAATGAATGACTATTTTTTGTTTTGTTTTGAGAGCGAGTGCTGAAATCCTTTCCAAATGATTGAAACATCTGGAATTTCATAAATTTTTGGTGCATAAAAAAATACATTTTCTTTTCAAAACTTTGTGTTTTGACCGTGAAAATAATAACACAAGCAAATAAATTTCCTTTAGTCTATATATATTAGACATCAATTTTTATTACATGTGTATTTTACACACATTCACTTCGTTACACTTTTGGCTTTCAATTTGAGTTGCATGTCTCCCCCCCCCCCCCATTGCACACTTTCACTATGTTGGTGTGGTGTGGAAGTATGCAGAGTGCAATTTTGGTTCATTTCAATATGTAATTTATGTACGTGGTGTCTTTACAATTCAATAAAGAAGAAGCATAAGTTTCAGTAATGATGCGGACAAATTTGAATTGATGTCTCTTGTTTTCGAGAATTAACTTTGGTATTGTAGTGACCGATTTTAATTGAACATTCTTTTAAGTATTTTCTAAAATAATAACCTATTTTGGTTTAGAGGGAGCCTTTTTCTGATTACAAATTTAAATGTGGTTTTTGTGCATTAAATTCTTACCCCCCCCCCCCCTATTTTTTAAAGTTTCAACTGTTTTTTTCTAGTGTTAATTTCATTGTGATGTATTAGTTCGCATCTCTTAATGTTAATTAATTTTTTTGGTTACATATATTTCTTTTAAATGAAATCAAATTGAAAAATGAACTGCTTGTTTTTGTTTTGTTTTGAGAGTGAATTCTGAATTCATTTCTGATTGCTTGAAACCTCTGATTTTTTATAAATTTTGAGTGCATGAAAAATACTTCCCCCCTCCCCCCAATTTGTGTTTTGAATGTGGAAATAATATCACGAGTAAACAACTTTTGTGAAATAAACTTTCTTTTAATTATATTTTTGGTTGTCACTCTTGCTTGCATGCATCTTTTGACCATCCCTCCCCCCCCCCCCCAATTACAATTTTGTGCTGATAGTAGTGAAATGAATTCAATTTATTTTGTTTTGTTTTCATGGAAAATGATCAAATCTTTTCTAAATGATTGAAACATCTGGAATTGCATAAAGTTGTGGTGCATAAAAAATTAATTTTGTTTTCAAAATATTGTGTGTGTGTG
Source organism: Argiope bruennichi (assembly GCF_947563725.1). Classification (NCBI taxonomy): domain Eukaryota; kingdom Metazoa; phylum Arthropoda; class Arachnida; order Araneae; family Araneidae; genus Argiope; species Argiope bruennichi. The sequence goes on from NC_079155.1 coordinate 139,809,155, forward strand.
TATAAATATTAGACATTAATTAAAGTTGTGTGTGCATTTTACACAAATTCACCCCATTATACTTTGGCCTGCCAATTTCACTTGCATGTATATCCCCCCCCCCCTGCACATTTTCACTGTGTTGGTGTGGTGTGGAAGTATGCAGCATGCAATTTTGGTTCGTTTACATATGTAATTTATGTACAGTGTGTCTTCACAATTCACTACAGAAGTATATTATCTAAATTTCTCTATTGATTCCGACAATATTAAATTAACAGTATGCAGCATCTCCTGTTTTCGTAAATAAGTGAACGTTTTTGTTAGTATTTTATAAATTACTTACCACTTTTGTTTTTAGAGGGAGCCTTTTTGTAATTGCAAATTTAAATTTGAATTTTGTGCGTGAAATCCCCCCATCTAGTGTTCATTCCATTTCGATTTATCAGTTCACATCTTTTAATATTCGATATCATTTTATGTTGCATTTTTTTTATTTATTTTTTTTTATGAAATTTAAGATGTTTTCATTTTATCGATTCCATTCAATATGTTCCTGTGGTGTGGAAGCTGTTGTATTTCCTTTGAATTTATTTCCATATGCATTTTTCTCATCTCATACTTTTGTGTGTTCATTATATGACATGCTCAATAAATTACTATTATCATTCAGAATGTCATCCCCCCCCCCCCACACACACACAATAATTTTGTTCCTTTTAATGCTGTACAGTCCTTGCAGCAATGTGTATAATTTATAATTACAAATTAGTATTTGATTTGTTTTGAGAGTGAGTGCTCAAATCATTTCTGAATGTTTGAAACTTAAATTTTTGGTGAATAAGGAATGAGTCTTCTTTTCCAAATTTGTTCTTTTGACCGTGAAAGTTATTTAACGAGAAAACAACTTTTATGAAATCAACTTTGTTAAATTATATATTTGGTTTCTCTTTTGCTTGCATGTGTCTTTCAATCCTCACACACGCATTCACTGTGTTGGTGTGGTGTTGAAATATGCAGGATACAATTTTGGCTCATTTCCATATGTAATTCATGTGCCTTGTATTTTTATAATTTAGTAAAAAAACATGTTCCATAAATTTCTGTATTGATTCGGACAATATTGAGTTAGCAATTTATGATTTAATTACCCCTCCCCCATTGATTTTTTTTTTTTTTTTTCTTATAGTGTTTAGTGTAATATTTTAATTTATATTTTCTAAGAACTAAAGAGATAATTTTGTTTTTACAGTGAACGTTGGAATAGTTTTAAAAAAATGGTCATATAAGATTTCTTTTATTCCATTTAAAAGATGTTATTTTGTTTATTTTTAAAAAGCTTTTCTTCCTGCTGTACTATTAATTTCATGTTCATTAATTGAAGTTTAAATTTTTTTAATGTTATTGCTTTTGGTTTCATGCCTCATATATATATGCGTATGAAATTATAGATGTTTTGTTTGCAATGACTTTATCTGTATAGTGTTGGTGTGGTGTGACAGCTGTCAGAATGGCATTTGAATGCATTTTTTTATCCATTCTGCATGTTCTAGTTTGCTTTGTGTTTCTGATGTCTTAACGGATCACATTATATCAATTGATCAAGATAATATTGCTTTATTTTTTCTTTCAATCCTGTTTATATATGTGTCAGTTACTTTTTCAAAATGCATTTAATAATAGGTTAATTTGTTTTATTCTTTATTATTGTATAAGGCTAAAAATTTATTATTGTATAAAGTTAGTTACTCATTAACACGTGTTTATTCTATAGAAATATTCGTATTAGAATATTAAAGGAAAGTGACTGGTGGTTTGTTGACATTCTCTGAAACAGTGATTAACAAGTTCATGTAATACAAAAATTCACTGAAACATTTTAAATTCAGTGAAGCACATAAAAAACAATGTTTACAATTGATTTGGTTATGATTTCTTTGAAATCTTTTTCGAAAACAAATATTTTATTTTGTATTGAATAATAAATATCTTAAATTATTATTTGTTATAAAAGTTTTTTTTTTTTTTTTTTTTTCCCCTTCAATTGCATTAAACTAAGATTACCACTGCTTACTTAAATTATTATTTGTTATAAAAGTTTTTTTTTTTTTTTTTCCTTCAATTGCATTAAACTAAGATTACCACTGCTTACTTTACTAATGTCTTGATAATGTCACTTTCTTTAAATAAAAAAAAATAATGAGTATGATATATCTTATTATTATTTGGACACGCTTTGAAGAATTTTAAGCTTTGCATGGTTCATAGCATTTGTAGTTCATTCCCCCCCCCCCCCATATTCTCTGGTTGCTATAAAAACAAAAACTGTTAGTAAAATGAAACGCTTCTGCTTTCTTTCAAAATTTTTTTTTATTTTCTGGTTCTACAAATGAATTGGTAGTTCTGCTTTGAAAGTAGCAACCAGGTAAGTTGCAGAAAAGACATAAAAATGTTAATATCCTTGAAACAAAATATTGTTCAGTGTAATGTTCTTATAAGATGATTTTAAGTTTATATAGTGTTTTGTTAATCCTGCTTTGTCTATATATGAATTGCATGACCACTCCCACCTTACTTTTGTTTTGCACATAAAATTCATATTTTTAAATTTTGCTTTGTACATTTATGCAAGCTTCATCACCCAACTGCATATTTCCTTTGTGTTTTTGAAATTTATTTGGATATTGAAGTGTGAAAACCTTCATTACTTGCTTTTTGAATGTAAAATCACAGTGTGAAAGATTTGTTTATGTATGTGACATGATATCAAAATGTACTGTTTTGATGATGCTAATTTGTTTGTTTCTGTTTTGCAGAAAATTTTAACATTTATCAATATGAAATTTTATGAAAAATTAAGTGCATAATTGTTTCTTCATGTGAACTGTAGGTTTGTATCTTTTCTTTTACTTTAAATGAGTTATAATACATCTAATTGCATCTATTTAGCTAGTAAGGAATTTTGGGATTAGTAGGTCTAATGAATAACAAAATGAGTTTAAGTTTACATTTGGAGCTTATATTGTTTATGAAAGTGATAATTCTTATTTTTTATTATAAAACTGGTTATTACCCCCCCCCCCCCAATTTACATTCCTCACCTTTAAAAGTATACATTTCCTTCCAATGTATTTAATCCATTAAATGCTTGACAGTATTATATTGAATTTAATATTTTTATGGTGAAAATAATCATTTCTAAAGTTTCCCTCCTTTAAATTTAATTCATGAGTTGTGTATTGCACTTGACTGAAAATATTGAAAAAAAAAAAAAAAATTCTTATGTATAGACTTCTGTTTGACATTTTTAAAAAATTAATAATAATAAATGTTATAAGGAAAATAAAATAAAAATGTATTTGGTAAAAGAAAATCTTAAATGCATATGAAGAAAAGAGAAAAAAAAAAAGTTCCGATGAGTAACTGAAATTAAAATTCTTCTGTTTAAAATTCCTTTTCTAAAATTAAAAAAAAAAATGTAACAATCAGTTCCGATAGATAAAAAGTTTGTTGTCATTTTTCTCTTCGGGAGGGGAAGTAAATGTACAATGTTGCCATTCATGAAATGAGTTGTTATTATTGGAAACTGAATAGACACCGTAGCGGTCATGGTGAGTAAGTCATCCTACACCACTGATTGGTTCGATGGGATCCGAACATGTGATCGCAATCTTAATTATTTCTTTGCTAGGCGGTTTAATCCTGATTAACTGTTAACCGAACTGATTTCAACGGCTCTTCATTTGAATTTCATTTGTCCGTTGGTTGTCGGCGTGTGTGCTCTTCCATTGTTTGTGCTTTTCTAGAAATCTTTTTTAATTTCTAATTAATTTTTTTTTTTCTTTTGTAGATGGATGTTTTGCATATTTACTGAGCGGATTTCCTCTTCAAGAATGAGTTTTATGGATTGCGTGTGTTTCAAGATTAAAAGAGAAACTGCCGAAAAGAATGTCTTTGTGTGCGAGAGAGGTTTGAAGAAGATTTTAATTTTGTTTTCATCTGTGATGAATTCTAATTCCGAAGTGTTTGTGTATGATGATTTTTAGCAACTAGTCGAAGCTGAGTGAATTTCCCGGATGATATGTGTGAAAGTCATCCTGAGAAATATTTCTATCTGTGCTAGAAAAGTTTGAAGTTCATTCATTGACCTTCAACTTCCATATGTTGCGACTTCTTTTTTAGCACATTTTTTGATTAATTTTAACAAGAATGGAATGCTTTCACTGGTTTATCCTTCATGAGAATTGAAATTTGTGACAGTGAAATTAATTTTGCTTTAAGAAGGAACATAAAAATTGCAAGGTAAGTGTTTATTTTTTTATATGTATGTTTGTTATCTATGTTATAACTTCTGTAATATGAATTTTGAACGTAGTGATGATACATCTTAAAAACATTGGCATTTTTATTCAATATTGAAATTTATGCATCCTTTATTTTCTTAATACAAGAAAAATTTAATTATATAACCCTTCCATAATATGAATTGGAAATAAATTTCTTCTTGTAATAACTGGATGCATATTTGATTTAGTAATGAATTCACTTATACATTTCATTTTATTAATACTTAGCTTTTTTTCATTAATTGCTATTCCACTTTTGTTTCTCACGTATGATGAAGTACTTTGCTTTTGTAATCTAATTGTTCATAGATACAAGAAATCATTTTCCTTTACTATTGACTTGGTGTATATTAATATTACAATTTAGATTTAGTTTTATTTATATTGATTTTTCACTTCTTATTCTAGTATAGTGTAGTACTTTTGCTTTAGTATTACTTAATAACATACACAACCCTTTTATGTAATGAATAAGAAATCAATTTCCTTTATAAATGACTTGGTGCATGGTTAATTTTATTCAGTTATTTAATATTATTGACTGCTCAATTCATAATAAAATGCTTTGCTATAGTATAATTTTACTACAGTGTTGAAGTGATAACAATCAGTTTCAGTAATTGTTAAAGTTTATACTGTTTATTATTTAATTTTGCAACTATATTTTTATTATGTGCAGTGAATTAGTTTATTTATTAATAGTTTCATGATAATTTAACTTATTTGATTTTAGTGTAACCTAAATATATACAAAGAATTTTATTATAATCAATAATATTAAGTAAAATAGTACAGATTAATCGTGAAATTAAAAGGCTTGTTTGTTATCTTAAAGGAACAAATCATTGAGTGTTTTCTCTTCAGATAAAGGCACAAAGGTATTGGTTAGTTACAAGGTTAGAAAAAGAAAAATATATAGTATTGTAAGTTATGCATATATTCATGATTAAACTGTTTAGTTAATTGTTATTATTAGTGTATAGTTAATAATTTTTTTACTAGCAATGTATACTGTTCTCTCGATATCTCTTCTTCGCTGTACTGTGTTTAAGTAATTCAGGTTATTTATATTATAAGAGTTGTTATTAGTATTGGAAAATGATTTATTTATTGATTGAAATTATACTGACATTTCTTTTTAAAGTTGAAGATTTAAAATCTAACAATAAGACTGAATTCAGTTTCACAGTGTGCACACCCCCCCCCCCCCCTCTTTAAGAATGCCAACTTTTAATTTAAGCCTATTTATTGTAAATTAGTGAAAACAAAAATCAATTCATTGTTGTTGTTTTTTCTCCCTTCATTTAATTGTGTTTTTCCTCATTTCAAGTCTATTTAGTAGAAATTTGTTTCTGTTTTTAATTTGAATAGTATTGGATTGCTCGAATCCTGTCGAGCAGTGTCCAAGTACATATTCTTTCCATTTTTTCTTTTTATTGCACATCTTTCATGTGTAGCTGATATATTTGCTTACTAAATTTATTTCTATATAATTTGAATTAGTATATTCATTATTGTTTTTCCTATGTAAATAAATGTTGCTTCATCAGTACTGTTTTGTTTGTTTGTTTACATTTTTACACACTAACACATAACATTGTTTATATGCATTGAGCTTTGATACATAACATATATTTCATATTAATTAAGTTAATTGTTGAAAAGTAGAAGTGTTTTTAGCAAATTTAATATAAATCTTAATGTTTATGTTTTCACATATTCACTGTACCATGTCTTGATGTGTTGTTATGCATATTTCTTAAATTCCTAATGCATTTTTACATTCATATTATTTTACATATGACAGTGAACAGAAGTTTCCTTTAGAAATTAAAAAATTATCAATGAACTTATCTTCCAAGTTTCTGTGGTCTTGTTTTGGTTATGCATGTTGTCGGTTTTTACACCCAAGTGTTTAGAAAATGTGAGTTTTTCTGAATGTCTACTTTTTAAATGGTAAATAAGTTCCCAATAGTTTGCAGAATTCAATTTCATAATTGCTATCCTGTGAGAGATTTCACTGAAAAATAGTATATTGGTTAGTTTAGTTGAGTTATAAATTTTAGTCATGTATGCACATGCGGGTTGATTGTTGGCATACTGTATTACTTTCATACTATATTTATGCATTCTGTTAAGAATACTGTTTGAAATTTACACAGTTTCAGATATTTGATTCAATTTTATAAAGAAATATTAGCAGAAATGGTGTTTGTTTGGTGTTGTGTGTGGTTTTTGTACTCTGCCGGTATTGCTCGTCACTTAAGTTTTTACATGGTTTTTAAATTTTTAATGCTTGGGAATTTTTTGGAAATAATTTGCACTGTTCAATTTAATGTGTTTGATTTTGTAAGAGGTTTCATTTTGGCAAAGCAGATTATTTGGTTCACTGCACTTAATGGTTTTTGGTGGAGGCAAATCTTGAATAGCTGTTGTTGTGTTGTGATTATTTTGAATTGCATGCTGGTGATTAACTTATTGAAGATTATGTGACATTGAAGTTGATAATTTCTACGTATGAGAAGAAGTTAAATGTTTTTGTTGATTATTATTTCATTTCTGGTAGTCTTTGTTTATATAGATTTTCCATATTTGGATTACTTGGGATATTCAATTTAATTGTTTATAATGTGATTACATCATCCTAGCAAGTGTAGTTGAAGGTGAAAGAGTGTTATTATCTCATCAACAACTTTATTTTGTAAAGATGAAGTCTGAATATTGAATGGGCATTTAGGATTCCCCCCCCCCCCTTCTGATGGCAGTTATCAATGAGTGAAGGCATGTCAACTGAACTTCATATCCTATTTTTTATGAATGAAATGAAGAAATTTTGAAAAGATATCTACTTTGTTATGCTCTAACATGGAAGAAGAATGTATAGTTATATGAAGCAGTTTTATAGCAGAAAGAAGATGAAGTTTGTGTACAGTGTAAATGACAACAAAAAATCAACCTTTACTTTCAACTGAAGATAAGAGAAGACAAACTGGAACATAGATGTCACTCTTCTGAAATGATGTGTTGATCATTTTCTTCATACAAAGAGATGCTGGAAGACAACATATATGAAAGCTGTTTCAATTTTCATTCAAAGAATTTTAGTGGAAAAGACTTGTTTTGATGAAAATCCATAGGAAGCATTTCTACACTGAGTTTTCGGATAGGAGTTTGACTGATTTCACAATGTTAAATAGCATATTGTTTACTGTGTTAGGTGTTAATTCATTATTTCCATGAATAGTTAATTGTTACTATTTAAATACATGCAATTTATGAATTCTTTAGAGACTAAATGGACAGTATAGTTATGAACACTATTAAATCCATTGTTACATCAACAATGATGCCCAGTAACAATTTATGATTCTATTATTCTTAGCTAACTGTAAGCAACAGTGAATATTGTTCTTAATACTTTTCAACACATTGTTACATCAACAATATTAAAGGCAACAATGAAGAACAAATGATATATGTGAATAATAGTATTAAAATCTCTTCATTAACAAGGTGTTTTGATATTTGCTTCATTGAAGAAGGATCATAGTGAGGTAAGTGGATTTAAGTTTATGAATACTGTATTTGACACACTTGTAAACAAAAGAGTGTTTCGAAGATTCCACGACAACATTCAATTAACAGTGTCTGCTCCTTTTTTTTTTTTAGTCCAAGTATGAACTGTAATAGTTTTAAAAATAGGACTTTTATGAATATTTGGGTACACTGCATTCAATATTTTTTTTCACATTAAGGATTTTAAATGAATTTGAATATCTAATACAAACTTGCAATGTTTCTTCGTAGAACATTATTCATCCTTGCATATTCACATACCATTTTTACCAAATTAAATTGATAGCAATTAAAATATATATTAATTACACTTCTTTTCTATATAAGAAATCTGAATTTATTAGTAATTTTTTAGATTACATAACTTTTTTTATGTTTGAACTATGCTTTAGAATAGGATTTCTTCTGTCTCGTTGTACTGAAATGCAGTGTTATTGAATTTTAGACAAAATTTCATAAATATTTTCATAAAAAGTGTTTTAATTTGAAACACACATGCTTTGAAGGAGGATAATAATGATGTTAATGGTTAGAAAAGTTATCATTTTCACATTTGTGAGTAGAGAATTGTTACGAGGATTCCTCGGTGACATTCAAGTTGCAGTGTGCACTACTTATATTTTTAAAAAAATGTAGATATAGTACATCAGAAAATGAATTTTCATTGATAATAAGAGTTTTACTACATTCCTAATTTTATTAACATTATGGATAAGGTAATTTAGTTATTTTCATACAAACATGTCATGTTTCAACACAGAATATTCTTCATCGTTACATATACACAGATCATTTTCACCAGATTTAAGAACTACCAATGAAAAAAACGCATTACATTTAATTTATGACTTTTTAAAGATAGTGAATTTAATAGTAATTTGAAGTTAATGTATCTTGTTATGTTTAATGCTTTTTAATAATAATGTTAATAGTGCACATGCATTATGTTTGAAAATGGAATTGACTTTATTGTACTCAACTGTGCATTCATTGAATTTCAGACAAATATTAACACAGAAAATGTTTAAATCTGAAACAATGTATCATTGAAATGGTTATTATAATGTTTGTGTACATGTCAGGGTTAATATAAGTTAGTTTGATCTCAATGGTTTGTGCCTGAAATGGTGAAGGAAAGATATACCATTCAATATATAATTATATAACTGTATTTATACATTTATTTTTATAATATAAAAACTTGTATGTGTTCTTTTCTCAATAACAAGTACATTTGACATTATTTAATTGTTATTTACAAGAATAAACCTTACAAGTAACTGATAGTTTAATGCGTAAGCTTGTTTCGACAAACAGTATTTACTGAATTATTGAAAATCGTAACCTAGCACATTAGAAACATTTCACACATCATTAACATAAAGAAATGACAATTTCTATGTTTGTTAATGTTTTGCATTAATTAAAGAATTATCATTTTACATGCAGCTTTATATGTGGTATGCACTTACATGTTTAGCATTCAGATGGTTGTTACAATGTTTGTGTACACATAAGAGACAATTTATGTCTTTTTGATATCAATGATATGTGACAGAAATGATATTGGAAATATAAACCACTCAGCATGTAACTGTCTTACACATTAACCTTTTTAATATTTAAACATGTAAGATGTCTTTCCTAAATAACAAGTACATTTGACACTTTTTGAGTATTCTTTACATTAATAAAACTTACAAGTAACTGACATAGTTTAATGTGGATGTTTGTTTCGACAAACAGAATTAACTGAAATGTTGAAAATAATAGCTTAGTGTTTGTACTTAGCACATTATTCTAACAATGTTTACATTTAAAAAAAAGAAGATGACAATTACAATGTTTTACAGAATAATCATTTTATATGCAACTTCATATATAAGTTATATGCACTTGTATGTTTATAGTTAACAGTTTATAAGTATTTTATTGCATTTCACATAACACTAAATGTAAAAATGGGTAAATTTCATATAGATTAAAGAACATGCTAACTTAAACATTTGATGAAACATGAGAAGCAATTAATGTATTCTTATTGTAAACACTGTATGAAGAAAGAAGAACCTTGCAGACATATTGCAGTTGTAAAAAACACTCTTAATAACTTCTTTGAATTCACTGAATAACTTCATTGAATGTTCAAACTTTGTGCCTGTATTTAACACAATGTAAGTAATTTGTAATGTTCCATTTGATACAGTGTTTACATGTATAATGAATGAAACATTTCACATGAACAAAAGAATGCATTACAACATCTAGAGTGTACAATTGTTCAGTAATGTAAAATTACACACAGGTTGGGCTTTTATACAAACATATTCATATAACTTGTTTCAACATGTAATAATCACTTGCATATTGCAGCTTCAAACTATATTACAGTGCATTTTACATGACATTGAACTTTAAAAACAACTTGTAACATGTAGAAACATTTCTCATTAAGTAAATAAGAAGCTGAACATATTAATATAGATACTGGATGAAACATTTGAAGAAATCTATGTATTCATTCATTGTAAATATTGTATAAAGGAGATATACTTTAATTAGAATTGGAAATAACAATCTTAATAATGTATGCCTCTATTTAACACAATATAAGTATGACATTACACTTCACATAATGTTTATATGAATAAATACATATAAATTTTACATTAATATTAGATAGAGGTTAAAATTTCAGTGTAAGGTAAAATGACACATGTACTTTATAGTAAGCATTCTTCATATAAGTATTATCTATTTACATAATCTGTTTGAACAAGTAATAAACACCTATGAGTAGAATCCACAAACTATATGTTTGTATTTAACATGAAATAAGTATGTCAGTCACATTTTAAACAAGATTAAACATAAACAACAGGAAATAGGAGAAAGGTATTGCATTTCACACTGTATTACAAGTAAACAATGTTAACATTTTGCACAGTTTGAAGATGAAGCTTAGTTAAGATGAAACATTCTTTGAATGTAAATGTTGTTTGAAGAAATAGGAACCCACGCATAAATTATAGTTGTACAAAGGACTCTAAATCATTTATGTATTGGATGTACAAGCTTTATGCCTGTATTAAACAGAATATAACATAAAATTAAACATTAACAAGAGA